>NW_027167475.1:488009-648082 GCF_013368605.1 Nyctibius grandis
ATCACACTGTGGGCTCCCAGCTGCTCTCTTGTGCTTCCCTTTAGCTACCTGTAGGTCTTCTTCCCCCACCTCAGTTTTGGACAGCTGAAGAACACTCAACTTAGAGCTCTAAAATTCCTCCCCCTCTTCTAAATGTCTTCTTGGTGGTCTCAGCTTTCTGCCCTTCAAATATGTAGCTTTGACTACATATAACAGGACAAGGATTGCACTGCTTTTTCCACAAGGAAGCAAAAGCTTAAACTGTTTATTTAAATATTAAAATTAAGAGGAAGGAAAAAATGACAGCTAAGTGGAAAAGGGAAGTTTCATTTGGTGCTTAAACACTTTGAATACTTATGCTGCAGCTGTAGCAGAGGGCTGGCACTTAGATGATCAAACCAAAAATCTAGGTTTCAAATTACAAAATAACTTCATCTAAGGGAAGACATAATCTATACATACAAATATTACCATACGTTTATAGCGCCTTCTTGGCACATGTTTCTCTTATGGCACCAAGAACTTACTGGTATGAAAAGCTACAAATTTTAAGTGCTATTTTAAAGCCATTTACAGTTAAATCAACAGTAGTGAGAAAATGGTCAGAATTTGACTTGCAGAATGGGAGATGATTTGTGACTTTCTCAACAGCTTTTACTATTGACAAAGCTTACAACCATCCCACTCTTTGGGAATGACATTCTTTGTTAGTATTGGTCTGCTTAGAAACTCAGCAGGCTGGCTTGTTCATCACTGCAATTTTTCAATCAGAGGAAAGAACAAACTGAGGAAAAACTAAGCAGAGAGAAGGCCAGCAGGTACCAGTCTCAACCTACTTTCACCTGGGTGCAGAATGAAGTTTCTATCTAAAACCAAAAACTGCATCTCTATCAGGATATGGCTATTCTAGCAAGTGTCTTTTTTCCACCCTTTGCTGCACTGAAAAGCTTTGTGGCCCAGCTGGTTTTCTCCTGATGCAGAAATGTGAAAGTATTGGCAATCTTGCATGACTGTATAGGAAAGCTGTTGCCCACTTAGCCCTGTAGCTGTGAGGGCAGATGCTACAATGCTCACGTTCACCTGCAAACAGCAGTTGTTTTTGCCTTACGCCCTAACGTATCACAGGTGAGCCACATCATGAGAAAAACATGGAGAAGATGCAAGACAGTCAGTGGCATTTCTACGGTTGCTCAGCTACATTTTAGTTCACCAGTTAGCATGCAGCCTGGGTTTTGAAAGAGCTTGTACTTGGTAGAAGAGTCAGAGTTGAACTGAACTATCACATGAAGTCGAGGGGAGAAGAATACAACACAACACACTGACCACAAACCGGTATATAGTTGACAGAACAGTAATCCGTTTGGTATGGCAGACTTGCCATGATTTAGATGCTGCTAACACCTCTGTCAGAAGCTGTCGTTATTTTATGGGCTACTGTTACACTGGGGAAACAGCCAGCCTTCATTGGCATGAGGACTGGAGTGAGACCCCTGTGAATTACTGTGCTCACTGACTCAGCCTGCAGAAAATAAAGAAATAATAATTTTTTAAAAATCACATATTGCACAAAAGTGGGCCTTCTTCAGATAAAACAATGGATTAGATCAGTTTCTAATTAGCTCTTCAGTTCTCTGTCCTCTGCTTTGACAGGGGTTGATTCAAGCTCTCTCTGTACTCAGAAGCTCTACAGCTGGATATCTCAGCAGGAGCAGTGGGGGACAGAAGCCAGATACCACAAAACCTACTACTTGTTCTTTCTGTTAAGTCAATAAACCTTAAGGAGCATAAAGGTTACTCCTCTCATAGCAAAAGCAGAACGGGATGAAGGGGCTTGAGATTTTTAGAATAGGTCTCCCATATATCGTAACTATATAGCATGAAAAACTTTATTTTGATCACATTTCACAGTTCCTTCATAGCCAGAAGGAATTTCATTACAGGAATTTTCATACCACTAAATGGCAAAAAGGTACACAAGCCTTTTTATCCCTTTTTACCCTTTTACACTTGTTCCATAAAACCATTTTCCACTCTCCAACTCGCCATCTCTCTAAGCAGAAAAGTCCTATCTCTACACTTGTCATGAACTAGGTAGGATATGACAAACTTTCAAATACATCAGTACTTATAAAGTTAGAAACTTGAAAACACAAGAAAAAAGGAACAAATTAAAAAGGGTGATGGGGAAAAATTATTTTCTACCTTGACTGTGAGATGCTTAGGCTGCCAGTATTTAACTTTAATGTCTGTATTTCAAGGTCATGGTTGCAACAGTTCTGCTATTTGTGCATATCAGGGAGCGATTATCTGCCTTCCACCAGTTCAGGCGCTCCGCCTACACTTATTCAGGGATTTGATTTTTTTTAATGTTTAAAAGGTCAGAATCTGCCCCGCCAAGGTATAATGGGCAAAAGAGCACATTTTAAATGGAATCAAATTACGCTTCTCTTGATTTAAATACAAAAAAAATAGCTCCACTGCTACATCCATCCACAAGAACGTTAACAGCTCCAACTTCATAAACACCCATAAAGTATTTTTGTAAGCAGCAAATTACTAAACATAGTACAACACTCTATGAAAAAGAAAGCACACAATCAGCATTTTCCTTTTGACTAGAAAATGAAAATCTCTCACAGCAGATAAGCCTCAATTAAAAATCAATCAAATCTGGGCCCCAAATGGGGTATGGGTTATGATATGCCACATATATCTGCCACATATGCCACACATTCCATTCTGGAAAGCAATCATGCTCTAAGGAAAGTTTTAGGTTGATATGCAGAGGTTTAACTAGAGTCTTGGCAACTTAATTTGGGACGTGAAAGGTATTTGCACTACAGTACCATGTGCAGTAAAGAAAACGTGTTCCAGGTCGATTCCAACGCCTCAACCTTAAACACAACAAGGCTGCTACGCTTGACGAACATGGATGGAAATCTCACCTGCTATCCCAAAGTTACACTCTGGCATTTCTTCACTTGTTGTCACTTTCCTCGGGCTTGCTAAATCTTTTGCAGAGCCTGAAGCAAAGGCCCATCGCTTTTTCCTGTTTGTAACAGTGGATGCCTGGGTTTTCACAGATTGGTTTGCTGTGGGGCACCACTTGTAGCCTGGATTTGCCTTAAAAAATGCATCCTTGTACTAGAAAAGAAAAGGAAAATTACCAGCCATGCCAGTCATGACATTGTAGTAGCCACAGGGCAAGAGAGTGCACTGCTTGTAAGAGGATTTAATACAGTCAATAATCCTTAAATATCTTGATTTTTTAACAGTTTCATCATGTGCTGAGAGTCTGACCGCCAACACTATCTAACAAGAAGAAATATTAAGATAAGTAGAGCTGTATGTAAAAAAGTGGCATTTCTCTTTCCTCTCCTGAGGGTTTGTCACCCAGAACAGGCTCAAGTTCTCATCCCGCAAAATGCTCCCCACTGCTTGTATGGTCACTCTGGGAAATACAGACAGCTACTTGAATTCTTTGGCCGGTACAATCTTTGTTTACTTTCTGCTTTGAATGAAATGAAAACATACATTCAGCAATAAATGCAGCATGATGCTGCTTACCTTGCACTCATTTTTCTCTACCAGTTCAGCATTTTAGAATATTTGAGGATATTCTTTCCCAAACCAGACACTGGAAATGAACCACTACCAGTATCCCCTCGTTTTCAGTAACTTCTGATACCTCATCCCAGGGTTCCTTCCAAAACGTACCATGCTGCATGGCTGCATAAAATAAACTGGGACCATTTAAAACTTTCTTTGGGCTGGAGCACACAGCACACATCTCAGTTGTTTGCTAGATTCTTGGATTTGAGGCAGCAAAACGAACAAAGCCAGGCTACACATAGGGGGTTAGGGGGAATAGCTCTGGATCCTACACAGTTTGGGGTGTAGGGGGCAGGATGGGAACCTACTTTATTCTCAAAATGCAACAGTGACGTTTTCCAAATATTTTGCTGACCAGACCAAAACAAGAATTTGGAACGTTAACAGCAATAAAAAGAGCACAGCAAACAACCAGAAGAGCTGTTTTATCCTGAAGGACACGGCAGGGCAGCTGCAGGAAGTTTCTTCCATGACTGCACGTGTTCCCACCCACCCAGCTGTCATCAGTCCCAGTTACAGCACAGAGAAACACCTATGTTTCGTGCACACGCCTGCACAGAAACACACGCAGAGGGGAAAAAAAATCCCTTGGGTATCAAATGCAGAAATAGCACTGAAAACCCTGTCCTCTGACAGTCACTGCAGTGTTTTCCCAGATCAAGAAACAGCGTGCCTTGCGGCAGGATCACCAGCGCATTTGTATCGCTTGCTGTCATTTCCATCTTGATCTATCAGCTGGCACTTGCTACCTCCAGACTGCAGCAAAGATTAAAATGATTCCGATTACCAGAAGCACAGCACAATGTGAACCTACTGTGTGAAGTCCTGTATTGACAGAAACGGCTAGAAATAATACAAATCTGCAGGGACCGCTGACCCCCACACATGCTGTGTTTTCTGAATAGGGTGTATGCACTAAATCGGCAAATGAAGGACTGCGACACCTCTCACCTTGCCCCTCTTTCCCTCAGTTTGGTGGGGGAGCTCATTTCAGCAGTGAAGGTACCACAAAAACAGCCTCACAGAGGGAAAGGGAGGGGAGGGGATAAGGGAAGGGGTGGAAAGGAAATACACAGAGAAGCAGCTTTGCCTTGCCCTGTTAAAGCCAAAGCCCACTCACGAATCGTGTTTCCAGCCTGCAGATTGAACAGCACAGAATCGCTAGCAATGAAGTACGGAAGCTCTTCATATCAGTATCGCTGCTTTGAGCAATTCAATGGTTGTATGGACATTTGACAAGTTGACAGGCCGCCCATCAAATGAGAACCAGAACACATGCCATTTGCGAGCAGCAATAAGCTTTTAATCGGTTTCCAACCAGAGCAATTCAAGCGAGGTGGTGTATTAATGGATTTTCTCCTCTGCAAAGCCTCACTGCCGGGGCTGCCCTGGCCGGGCCCGGCCCCAGCTGACCAGGAGCACGTCGTACCAGGTGCTTTGGAGCTCCTCCCGCCACCCCAGGTGGCCATCAGCCAGGAGACACCCCCGCGCCCTCCCAAGGGCCTCACTCGCCTCACGGGCAGCCCCAGGCTCACCTCAGCCGGGCTGTGGCTGGAGAAGAGACTGCAACTCCCGAGAGCACCATGGCTGTGGGGAGCTGAGCGTGGGGAGCTGACAGGTCCCAGCATGGCCTGGGGACAACATGGGGCCTGGCAGCCCCGAGCCCAGCACTGCAGCTCCCAGAATGCCCTGGGACTACAGCTCCCAGCATGCCCTGGGATCCAACATGGCCACCCAGCAGCCCCATGCCCCAGCACTGCAGCTCCCAGCATTCCCTGGGATCCAACATGGCTGCCCTGCAACCCCATGACCCAGCACTGCAGCTCCCAGCATGCCCCGGGGCACCTTCCTGCTGCCTGACCCTGCAGACACCATCCCCGGCCCGAGGGCAGAGGGTGAGAGGGGAAAGGGAGGGGAGAGAGAAAGGGAGAGGCGGGGACAGGAGCAGGGCAGGGAGAGGAGAAGGGCGGGAACAGTGGAGGGAGACAGAGAAACAGAGGGTGCAGGTGGGGACAAGGAGGGGAGAGGGACAGAACAGCAATGGCCTCGGGGATGGGGAGCAGGAGGGAGGCCCGGAGAGAAGGGAGAGGGCCCGGCCAGCTGAGCAGGGGAGACAGGCAGGGAAGAGGGGCCGGGCTGCAGGAGGGAGAGGAAAATAGGGCCAGGAAGCAGGACATGGCGATGGAAAAAAGAGAAGGACAGGGAGCAGGAGAGAGAGATGTGGAGAAAGAAAAAATAGCAACAGGCTGTAGGACAGACAGGGAGGAATTAGAATAAACAGACAGGGAGTGAGAGAGAAAGAGAAAGAGAAAAATAGTGATAGGCTGAAGACAGAGAGGGAGGAATTAAAAACTGGGGGCAGGGAGCCAGACAGAGAGCGATGGGAGAGACCAAAAATAGCAATTCTGGGCAGCTGCCCCCACTTCTGGAGCACTGTCCAGGAACTGCATCACCGGGTGCCCCGAGAAATGTGCTGCCTGCAAAAGCCCGGCCCTGGGCCCGATCCTGCGCCCTAATATTGGTGATGATCATCACATTGCCGAGTGGCCAGGACTGGGGGAAAAAAGCCCAACAAAGAGGAAAAAAAATCACCCAGCTTTTTTTGTTTGTTTGTTTGCTTGTTCGTTTTCCTTTAAAAAACTACTATTTAAGCTCTAAGTCCAACCTGCAAGGAAAAAGGAACCAGGTGTAGCAGGCTGGACACATTTAAAGCCCAAACGCATTCAACAGCCACACAAACCATCACTCCCGCTGCGCACACTCCACCCCCTGCCTGCAGGTAGAGGCAGCTGCCCTGTTTCTGGAGCGCTCTCCAGGAACAGCACCACCAGGCAGCTCAAAAAAAACATACTGCCTGCAAAACTGTGAGCACAGCTTAATTCTGGGCAATTTTCCCTCTTTTTAGGCTGCTGGTTAAAGACTCACCCATCGAGAGATGGCTCAGGACCACGCCAGTGTTACAAAGATTAGAAATTAAATGGAATTCAGTTTAATCACAAAATGATAGGTTTAGTAGGATATGTATAATGGGGAAGGGATGCTGTATTCTGCCTTTTTCCTTTTCTTTACTTGCTATTTGATTTGCCTGTGAGTTGTCCTGAGGGTTGAGAAACTCTTTAAATTCTTTATCTTATCAGTCTGATGCGTAAATCAACTACCTAAGCATATCCTTAGAATGGTACAGAACATTACGGTTGCGCAAAACCCAGCGAGAATTGGTACGGAGGTTTGACCAAGAGCCAAGGGACTACTACACCTGCGCAAGGAGGAGAGGTGAAAAGTGCACAGCGAGGAAGACATACGGCCTTCATCGCGGAGACCCTGGCCCACGACCACCAGAAGAAATGGCGCGTGCGCAGCCGGGAGGAGTTAAAGGCGGAGGCTATGGAAATGATTTCTCGGAACTCATTATAATAAAGACCACCTTTTCGGGGGAAAGTTATGAATATGTATAGGTATCTTTAGAATTGTGATGAATATGTAACATTTTGCTACATAAATACAAGGTGAATTATCAAAGGGGTGCGCACGGTTTTGGAGGGTCTAACCCCCCGTGTCGCCCAGCGCTGCAATAAAGATGTGCCTGCTTCTTAATGCTACATTGGTGTTACGAGGTTTTATTCCCGATTTCGGTGACACCAGGGCTGGCGGTGCTGCTTTCCAGATCCCGTGGCAGCGATGGGCAGAGGGACAGGTTGTCAAATCCCAGGGCCAGGTACGTATGTGGGGTGTCAGCGTCACCCCTGCCTGTTTTTTCCCAGCAAAGCCCCATCCAGTGCCAGCCCCGTCTGCAGCCCCGGGGCCAAGGGTCAAGCAGCCAGGCATTTCTGTGGGTTCTGCACCCTGCCGGACCCCACTGCCAGCTGCCCCTGCCCTGGGCTTCTCCCCATTGTCTCCAGCTCTGCTTTCTGCCAGCACTGGGGGCACCGCAGGATGGCTTGCTCGCTCCCCACAGGTGTTCCGACCCACATCTGCAACTTGTACATGGTGTCCATGTAATAGAGCTGATCTGGGGTGGCTGGTCTCTCTTGTGGCACCCTGAAAATGGGGGCAAAGCAAACCCCCATCCCTCCCTTTTGACCTTATCCCCAAGGAGACCGGGTGGAGACGTGTTGTGCACAGGAGAGTGTCCTGCAGGGAGGTGACAGCCAATTGCAGAGTGGCGCTGAGACCCGCCTGACAGCACAGACGCCCGGTTGCCATGGAGCAGCCCAGGTGAGCTGGTGCTCTTGGAGGCCACCAAAGCAGCCTCCCTCTGCCCCTGTTTTTGTTGAGATACAGAGCAGCACAGAGGTGTTTCTCAGGCATCCAGGCCTGAGGAGTTTCCCAGTGCGCCTGTGAGAGATCCTGCTCCCAGGAATCACCTCCCCATAGAGCAAAGGCCGTATCCAGCCCCCCAGCACTGGATGTGGCCGCCCAGATGGGTGTCTCGAGGAGGATGGGGTCATCCGCCTGGTGGCTCTGACACAGAAGTGATGAGCTGAAGCCCCGTGGTCGTGGCTGGCTGGTTCAAAGTCTCTGAGTGCCTCAGCCTTTCTCTCCAGGATTGTTTAACCTGGGCACTTTTTCAGGCTGTGAAAGATGATGTGAAGATGGATGCTGGTGACGTCCCGGTGGCTCTGTCCCATTCCCCCTTCAAAGTTGTGATGTCTGAAATCCAGCACCACCTGAAGGCCCTGGCAGATATTTCCAGGGCATTTCTATTCAAATTTTTTTATGTCTTAGGCTACAATGTGCTAGGGTTATGGGATGCTACATTTACAGTTTGCTAGGGTTGTGTGCTGGCAGGGTGATGGTATGCCAGAGTTTAAGCGAGTTAGCATTAAAGCATGTTATTGTTCTGGACAGAATCTGGGTTTGTTGGCCCTGGGTTCCTGGGGTTAGCTTATTTTTAGCTTATCTTGTGTTCTGGGTGGCCTTTTTTTTTGTGGAGACTCCTTTTTTAGCTTGTTTGCCTTTTTAGGGTTTCAATAGGGACCTTTGGTTTGTGTACTGTTTCTTCCGGTTGATTTTTTGGTGTTCTGGTGGATTGTGTTGCGTTTTCTGTCTCGAAACCATCATTTCTAGTCTAATATGTCTACAGGAGGTCAGACAGTGTCACGTGTTGTGTGGTGCGACTCATTTCTAGTGAGTTGGTAGGTAGGTAGGCATGGAGCACTTGGAGTTCATGGAGAATGACTGCCAGATGACTAAAGGGCTCTTCTGGGAGGGGTGAGAGGTCTTCTGGCTCATGGATAATGACTGCAAGAGGACTAAGCGTACTTCTGAATTTATGTGGACTTTTGTGGTGGGGAATGGGGCAAAGTCCAACTGGCGGCCGGTCACTAGCGGTGTCCCCCAGGGCTCAGTTCTGGGGCCGGTGCTGTTCAATATCTTTATAGATGATCTAGACGTAGGGATTGAGTGCACCCTCAGCAAATTTGCAGATGACACCAAGCTGGGTGGGAGTGTCGATCTGCTGGAGGGTAGGAAGGCCCTACAGAGGGATCTGGACAGGTTAGATAGATGCGCCGAGACCAAGGGCATGAGGTTCAACAAGATCAAGTGCCGGGTCTTACACTTGGGCCACAACAACCCCATGCAGCGCTACAGGCTGGGGGAAGAATGGTTAGAAAGCGGCCCGGCGGAAAGAGACCTGGGGGTGCTGATCGACAGCCAGCTAAACATGAGCCAGCAGTGTGCCCAGGTGGCCAAGAAGGCCAATGGCATCCTGGCCTCTCTTAGGAATAGTGTAGCCAGCTGGTCTAGGGAAGTGATCGTCCCTCTGTACTCGGCACTGGTGAGGCCACACCTTGAATCCTGTGTCCAGTTCTGGGCCCCACACTTCAAGAAAGATGTTGAGGTGTTGGAGCGAGTCCAGAGGAGGGCGACCAAGCTGATGAAGGGTCTGGAGGGTCTGACCTACGAGGAATGGCTGAGGGAGCTGGGGTTGTTTAGCCTGGAGAAGAGGCGGCTCAGAGGTGACCTTATTGCAGTCTACAACTACCTGAAGGGAGGTTGTAGTGAAGTGGGAGTCGGCCTCTTCTCCCGGGCAAGTAGCGATAGGACAAGAGGACACAGCCACAAGCTTCGCCAGCGGAGGTTCAGGTTGGACATTAGGAAGAATTTCTTTTCAGAAAGGGTTATTAGACATTGGAATGGGCTGCCCAGGGAGGTGATGGAGTCACCATCTCTGGATGTGTTTAAGAAAAGACTGGAAATGGCACTTAGTGCCATGGTCTAATTGCCATGGTGGTGTCAGGGCAACGGTTAGACTCGATGATCCCTGAGGTCTCTTCCAACCTGGTTGATTCTGTGTGGACTTCCAAATTAGTGGTCATTTCTCCTGCCTTGGGGAAGAGCCATGGGAAGACACCAGCCACATGGAAAAACTTGGGTTTCCCCAAGGGGATGTGGCTTTTTGGCTTATGCTTTTGAATAAGAAACCTGCAAAAGGCTGCTGTCATTAAGTTTAGTGACATTTCGTAAAGTCCTGGACTGAGTATAGTGTGACTTGAAACATTGCTGAAAAAATGGTGGAGGTTTGTCTGCGTGTTCTGGATGCTGTGGGTGTGAACGTCTGCTCATGGTGGTGACTTCACGCAGTCCTTAACTCTTATCTGAAGGCACAACATGTGCTTAGTGTGAGACTCATCATCCATGAGAGTGGGTGTGAATCTGTATTTCAAATAGATTTCTTGATAGTTGTGGATTTTGGAGGGGCAGTTTCTTGTCAGATCTGATTTGATCATCCTTCTTTTTGCCTCTTCATGTGGCTGGTGAACTTGTAGCAGGAGAAAGGTCAGTGCTGCCATTTCCACATCGGTCACTTCTATTGGAGTTATCAGGGTTATCTTCCATCCGTGGTTTCTTTGCAGGAATCTCTTTAAGCCACTTGCCTGTTTTGTGAGGGGTAGTGGACTTAACGGGAGACCTTTTGTTCCTCATTAGTGCCTCAGAGGTTTACCTGTCATTTTTTGGTTGGTTGGTTTTTATTTGCTGTGCTTGATTTAAAAAGCTTATTGTAGCTCTTTGGATTTCTGTCATTCAAGGAGGTCTCTAGGATTTCTATGCAGGAGTAAAATGTCCAGAAAGGACTGTCCTTGTACACTGCTGTCAACCTTCAGTCTAGAGAAATGTCTGGTAGCGATATAAGTTTAACGGTCACGTAACTCAAAGGCATCTGAAGTGGGGACCCTTTAGAGCAGAGAAGAGAACGTCAGAAACACTTCAATCATATGCATCTAGTGAAGAAGAAAGTTCCTGCTTTTAAGTTTTTTTGGTTGCTTTTGCATCCTTTGTCAAAATCTACTTAAAGGTCTGCTTCAGCATAGAAGAAATCGCTTCTGATTTCTGTGTCTGACTGAAAGAACTAGCCTGATCATACAGAGAACTGAGGTGAAGAGATATTTTCTGTCATTATTGGGTACCACACCTGACTTTTTGTACTTTCCCTGTAAATAGGGTGGTGGTTTGTGCATGGATGTGGTCTGTGCTGCTGGGTCCACATCCCTGTTGGTTGCCAGATGAAGGCAAAGGGCTTATCCTCATTAAATTTGCTTGTCTTATTTCAGAAATCGTCTCCATAAACTTAAAAGTGAAACTCTTCCTAATCTCTCTGTGCACTAGTAGAGAAGCAGTGGGGGGGGTTTCAGGGCAGTGCCTGTGAAAGAGCCTTTAGGAGATCCTGTCCCTTGACTCTGAGATGGGGCAATAAAGAGTATGAGAAAGTCATGGGTGTTTTGGTGTTCACCAAACTTTTTTTTTCTTTTGTAGCTTATGTAGCTTGTGTTTCTTGTGTAGGAGAGCTGGGAAGACTGTGGATAGGAGGGAATGTGCTTAGTTACATGAACTGGCTGCAGCTTTCTCCCATCCTCTTTGAAGGAAGTAATTCAGCATCACCCTGCAGTTTGCCAAAATGCACTACATGTAACGTGAACAAGAAGATCACATGCAATATCCTAGTTTCCCAGCAGGTTAGTCTTTGCTGTCTGTACTGGTAAAGTGAAAAGTGTCCTGTGCTGAATTTTTTCTCTCTGAATGACACATTGTTGGGACTAGATACACCCCCAAAAGCCCACGCTTTGTTTCTAAGCTTTATTAGTGTATTTGGAGAGTATTGCCTCCTGAAGGTATCGTGTTCCTGAAGAGGAACAGTTACTTCTGATCAAACCATCCCGCTTTCTTTCTAAAGGGACAGACCGTGAGACTGTGCAGCAGGAGGCCTTTCAGAAGGGAAGCAGTCCCGCAGTGCCATTCTCAGACAAAGAAAGAGAGGCAATGCAGGGAACTGGCACATCAGGTAATTGCTGTCCTGTGGTCAGCCGGTGTCACCAGTCAGAATCACTGTGTGCCTGCAGGCCCTTCCCCCGGAGCCCGCTCTTGCATGTCCTGTCAGCAGCCAGACCTGGTAGTGTTAGTGCAGAGAAGGTGTTGTCAAGGAAGCCAGGAGCATCTCTCTGAGGATGAGTGTCGTCCCTGGGGCGTGGAGCAGTGTGCCAGAGAGACGCTCACAGACCTCCCTGGATGTGGTTCGAGATTGCTCACCTCCCATCACACCCAGTTCCCAGGAATTTAGGAATTTTGCCCTTTTGGGAATGAGGCCATCTGAGAGCTACAACCCAGCCCTGTGGCACGCTGTCCTGGGGCCAGCCTTCCCCCAGCGTGTGCATCGGGGCCCAGGGTGATGAGCAAGCGGCACCACAGTAGCCAGGCAATAGCCCGTGGGCTGGATTCCGTCTTTCAGCCTCGTGGACATCCTGGAGGGGAGTGCTTGGGAGATTTACGCTTGGGAAAACAGGAGCATTTCTGCTCTATCCCTTCAGTGCTCTCCTCGGATGAACCGTAGGTCCCCAGCACACACCCCTGGCTTGCAGCCCAGAGCAACAGACACGGGTAGTGCTGGTGCAGCTGCTTGCTGGCACACGGGCTTTTCTCCCCGAGAAGTTTAGGCGATCCTTCTTGTCCTCTGGTGCTAAGACACCAGAGCCAGAGGCACCAACCACTGAAAATTTTGCGTGCATGTGACACACACTGTGAGATTATCCGTCGCACAGAGCACGGTAATGTGTGGCATTGTCTCTTGTCCTTCAGGGGTGGACGCTGGGAAAAAAGCTGAGGCTGCCAGTCATGAGGAGCTGCACAAGTACTATATCCCAGTGACGGCAGCAGCCTTGCGTGTGCTGCTGCCTGGGATAGTGGTGTCTTGTGTGGTTGTTTCACAGCCGAGGGAGAGAGACCCGTGAGTTGGCTGTTCCCCAGAGTTATTTATTGCTGCAGCTGGAAGTGGGGTATTTGCAGTTAAGAGTATCCTGGAGTGCCAGGGCAGCTGCTGGCAGTACTCTGCTGAGATTTCTACTGTAAGTTTTTTGAACTGGCCTCTTAATTGCTATCAATGAATAGTCTTCTCTGAAACCCACTTGTACAGAAGGACCAAGAGAAATGAAGAAGCACCGGGACAAGCTGATACTGACTCTGCCTGGAAAAGCAAAGATCAAACCAGAGATCAAGGCAGAGCAGAGTCAGGAGAAGGCACAAGAGAGGGTGAGGTTGCCCAAGCAAATGAGACTTTCAACAACAGCTCCAGCTCGTCACCATGGACATTTGCCCAGCTGACAGGAACATGAGCGCAGCCGCCTCACCTCTGCCTGCTTGTCCCAGATGCTGTCGCACTGACAATGCCTTTTCATGGGACACCTGGATTTCCCTGGAATCGCCTCAGCCTAACCCCTATTGGTGTCCCTGTTACCAGTACCAACAGGGATCCTGTACATCAGAAGATGAAGACTTTCTAGAAGGAATAATAAATGTATTTTGGCCAAAAGCAGTGAGTCCTTGGCTGTTTTGTCTGTTTCCGTTGGGGTATAATGAGGAGAGCCTGGATCAGCGCTGGATCTGTGAGAGAGGCTGTCAGAGACGTGCCCTCCAGCGAAGGACCTCTTTTTCCTAGCATCAGCCTGGTTTCCTAGCTGGGCTGTCAACAAGGTTTCCATCCACCAGAGTGGGGACATGCTGGTGAGACTTGAGGTGCGCAGGGTTGTCCTTGAGCTCCCTTGGGATGCTGCCCTGAATCAGGATGGACTGGGCAGACAGGGAAGGAGGTGCTGGGAAGGAAGGCCGTCCAGCGCTGAGCACGTCAAGGGGGGATGACGTGGTGGCAGAGGCTGCAGGGCTGGAGCACTGCTCTCCACCGCTGATATATGAATTTTTCAAAAGAATCGAGGTACTCAGCAGCCTTGCAGGGTTGTAACTGTGAGGCAGGCCTTGAAAACTGGGCATGCAAGCAATGTTTGTACTGGAGAATAGGCAAAGGGAAGAGCAAGCCTGAGTTGTCTCCTGAGAGGGCTTTGACTCTGTGCCCTCAAGGTGTGGGTGCTGAGCTGGGGAAAGAGATTTGGGGGTGGTACTCCCTGATGCAGGGGTGGTTTTTGGCTGTGTCACTCAAAGGAGTGATTGGTCAAAAACAGCTGCACTCCCCCATGTGCTCTCTGTCTGGCCTCATGAGTTCTGTTCAGTGGGACAACTTGTCCCTGAGGGTCAGAGAGAGCCTCCATGCAGCAGCACTAACAAGCCTTGGAAAGGGAAGGTGGGCAACGTAAGAGATCCTGTGAGATTAGCAGCAGTGCACAGGGCACACTAATGTGCAGAAATGTTCCTCCAGGTGTGGATGACAAGAGAAACTCAAATGCTGCAGGCCCTAAGGATTTCCAGAAGTACTGCACAGAAGGTGTCGTGGCAGTCTTGGGCTCTGTGCTGTTTGGGATGGTATTGTGTTGTGTGATCTGTCTGTGGAGGAAGAGAAAATGGGGAGTTGTTGGGAGGTTTTTTTGCCAAACTTCTGTATTAGATGGCTGCTATTAGCGATGAAGCATTTAGAGGCAGGGTATTCTGGAGTGCCAAGTTAGTTACTGGCCAGACTCGACTGATATTTCTGCTGTAAGACGTCTTAACTGGCCTCTCAATTCATGGGCATTCTTTTCTGAAACCCCTTCTTACTGTGGCCAGTGTTAGTTAAAAGTGACCCTGTCTGGACAAGAGCAGACCCAGCAACAGCTGTAGGCAGAGCAAGGTCAGAAAGTAAAAAGAAGGGAGGATGTGGCCATAGAAGGTGAGAGCTGCAATAGTGACAACTCCCTACCGTGCCCAGCTTTGGTTCTCTTGGTCTGTCGGGGTCCGGTCTCCTTCCCGGCACGTGCAGAGCAGGCACGTCAGGATGGCCAGGGCTGAGAGAAAACAAGCCATGGGCTGGCAAGCAGAGCCCCAGCCGAGGCGTGCGGGGCACCCCATTTTCTGCACGGAGCTCTCCGTGCCCACAGCTTCCACGTGCAGCCGGGTGCTCATACCCCACGGTGCGCCCAGCACTGCCCCGCACCCTCACACCCATCTAGCACTGCAGCCGCGACAGGGCCTCAGCAGCCTCCTCTCTCCACAGGTGCCTCTCTGCAGCTTCAGGAGCCTGGCACAACGCCAGCAGCTGCCCCTCGCTCCCGGCCAACCATCCTGCGCACCCCAGTACCCCTGAGAGCCAGACACAATGCCAGGAGAGGCTGCCTGTGCCTGAATAACTGGCCCACCTGCCACAGAGCATGGGGAGACTGGTCCGTGCCAGCCCAGACAGCCGCCTGGCACCTCTGCCCCCAGCCTGCCCCTCATGGCTGTCCAACTCAGCCAGCCGGCTGTTGCGGGACTGGCCCAGCACCCTCCAGCACCTGGCGGAAGTGAAACTACCCCCCTGTGGGGTTTCTACGAGACAATGGTCACGTACTGAACGAGCCATGTCCAAGGGGGTGGTAGTTGTAAAGGAGGTTGAGGTGGTTGGGGTGGCCCTAATACTTGTCCCGAATACGGAGGAGGGTTTGGGGGAGATATAGTCACGTGTTCTGGTGTGTTGGCTGGACGGCGCTGCAATTCCTGTTTTAATTCTTCCAGTCATCTACCAAGCTCTGCCATATCAAGTTCACATCCATCTTTTGCAGCCTTTTGAGGTGGTAACGATCCTTTCTCTTTCAATCCATGAGACTGCAGAACTACTGGCTTTGGTGTCTCTGGAAATGGCGAATCCGGTAAAGGTGGATACAGAGCAAATTCATTCTCCTTCTTGCTCTCCTGTTTAACCTCATCCGTAGAAAGTTCAATGAGAGGAAGGGATTTTGGCCGACTCTCTTTTTCATCATTTGCAGAGTCTGGACCTGCTTTTCGCTCCTCAGCTTGTGTCAGAGCTGTCTGAACCCGTGACGGTAAAGGAGCTGCAACTGGCATTGCTACTGGGGCCCTTGGAGCTATCTGTCCCGTAAACAGCGAGGGAGTAGCAGGCGAAGTAGCAACAGGCACTGAGGGAGTAGCAGCAGGCGAGGGAGTCGTAGTAACAGATGCCTGCGGTCCTAGAGCCATAAAAGCTGTGTGTGTAACTTCTCTCTCTGCTTTCATTTCTTTTAACGCCTCACTTACTAATTTCCATGTAGTTGACAATTTTACTGCATCCTTATCACCACTAGTTACCGCATCCCAGAGAGACGCACCAATCTTCTCCCATAAGGTCACTTCAAAAACATCATTAAAAGTCTCAAAAAGTCCTTTATCCTTTGCCCAGAACAGTAACTGCTTCAATACAGCTTCATCGTATTTAATTCCTCTCGTAGAGAGAATATGTTGGAGGAGTTTCACCACTGCCTCTTCTGTCTTAGTCAGGGTAGCCCCCATCTCCTCCCCAGCTGCCTGGGCAGCCCTACCCAGGTTTTTCCTCCGCTAGCGATAAATCTTGGGCTTACCGCATCCGTTCCTGCCGGTGCGAAAATCCAGTGCCGGGGCAGCACTCTACAGCTGGCTTCCTCTCGTCCCTTTCCTTTCGTGCCGTTGTCCGCTGCTTCTCCGCAGTCTCCGGCCGAAGGCCCCTGGTCCGGGGGAAGGGTCCCTGTTCGGGCGCCACTTGTCGTAGCAGAGTCCCACGACGCAATCCATGAGAGGGCACGGAGTAAATGCACGCAGACCAATATGGTCGTTAAGCAAATCTCATTTATTCGCGTTTCTGAGGGTACATTTATACTATTTCACTACCGTGCACGCTCCGTGTGCGTGTCGTCTTAATCCTAATTGGTTAACATACCTTACATGTACTAATATGATTGGTGAGCATGCTTTGTCCACGCGCCTCTATATTAGTTCTGATTGGTTTATGCTAACAGGCCATACTATGCTGTCATGACATTCTTCTTGTATCAATCTTGTTTTGACTTCTACATATTTCGCTTGTCTCAGTAGCCAAGGTCCTTGCTCGTCGTTATGATTGGTCAGTTCATCACCACCTACTACAACCTCTCGGTAAATGTGCCAATGCCTTTCTAGTTTTCTCATTTGCATTATCATAAGCAAGAACATCCATTAATTTGTCTCTAGTACTTTCATCTAAATCAGGTGTGCTTCGCAAAGCTGCATACAGACTATCTATAAATTTACCATATGGTTCTCCTATCTGTTGAAAAACTCTGGTATACACTTGTTGGACACCTTCACTAGGAACCGACATTAACGCTTGAAATGCTCCATCCTGAGCTGCTGCTAATGCCTCAACATTAAACTGCGCTTGCCAATTTACAGTAGCAAAAGGACCTTCTCCTAACAGCATTTGTGCTGTAATATTAAAAAGAGGTTCATCTCGACCCCTAGGTGTATTAGCTATTTTATGACAAGCACTAGTCCAGGCATTAAGAAAATGCAACATTTGAGAAGGAGACAACAACATAGACATTAATTGCCAAATATCATTTGCCGTAAGAAGGTTAGTTGTGAAAATATGTTTAAGCAAAGCCTGTGTATATTGAGAGCTCAAGCCATTCGACTGTATAGAATGACGTGCCTCTTTGATAATTTTCCAATCTAATGGTTGCCAAACATTTTTTCCTTCAGGACCCACACCTACATGCACAGGATATGCCTGTGGAAATATAACTCCTTCTAATAACGCATCCTGAATGATCCCTTTCCATTGCACTCCTCCCCTCCCTTCTCCCCCTTCCCCCATACACGCAAACGGACGCCTTCCCTCTCCCACATTACCAGATGGATGCAGACCGCCCTGACCACCCCCCCATCCCTGATCTAAAGGTGGAATAGGGAATTGAGGTAGTTGAGATTGTTTCATGATTTGCGGGCCATAAATGATATTATGGAAGAAATGGGAGCATTACAGCCTGGACTACCTACTCCTACCATGATTCCAGAAGGTTGGCAAATTTTAGTAATTGATTTAAAAGATTGTTTTTTCACAATATTTTTACATGAAAATGATTGTGCCAAATTTGCATTCACTGTTCCGAGTATTAACAAGCAGGAACCTGCTAAAAGGTATGAATGGGTAGTCTTACCTCAAGGTATGAAAAATTCTCCTACATTGTGTCAATTATATGTTGCATGGGCTTTACAACCTTTTCGCCAAAAGTTTCCTAAACTTTTGATTTATCATTATATGGATGATATTCTGATTGCTGGTCAGGATTTGAAGGTGGAATTTGTGTTACCAATATTAGAAAACATGCTAAAACAACGGGGACTGAAAATTGCCCCTGAAAAAATACAAAGATCGGAACCTTGGAAATACCTAGGCTGGGAGGTAACTAAGCAAAAAATACGACCTCAAAAAATCACTCTAAAAGTGGATATATCAACATTGGCTGATGCTCAGAAATTGTTAGGAGAATTGCAGTGGGTTCGTAATACTTGTGGCATTACAAATGATGATATTGCACCATTGATGCCATTGCTTGGACAAAACCCTGCTGTCACTGTGAGCCGTACTCTCACAGCAGATCAACAGACAGCTATAGACAAAATTGCACACAAGGTGGCGACACAGGATGTGGCTCGCATTACTGAAAATGAGCCACTCTCAGCAATTATAGCAAACACATCACTGGAAAACAAACACTTGAAAGCTTTAATAGTTCAATTAAATCCAATTGTTAAAATCATAGAATGGGTTTTTCCACCTTTTCATCCTAGGACAACAATCTGTACCAGAGTGGAAGCAATAGCACAACTGATTGTTAAAGTGCGTAAAAGAATTACAGAAATTAATGGCCTGGATCCAGATTCTATCTATGTACCTATCAAGAAGGAATATCTACAGTGGTTAACAAATCCGTCAACTATTTTTCAAATGGCCTTACAGGACTTTACTGGACAATTGTTGGTACATTTACCGAAAGATAAAAAGCTACAGTTTATTTACAAACAGGATTGGGAAGAACAACCTATCAGATCAGAGATACCTGTATCTGGACTAACTGTTTTTACTGATGCAGGAAAACGGTCACACTCTGCAGTTATTACCTGGCAAGAGGATGGACAACGGAAACATTGCAAATTCTCAGGACAGTCTGAGGACTCATTGCAGACACTTGAACTTTTTGCAATATACCAGGTTTTTGTAAAATGGAAGAATTCACCTGTAAATATTGTAACAGATTCTCTTTATGCTGCAGGCATTGTAAATCGAATTGAAAGAGCTTTTATACGTCCAGTGAAAAATATGCGACTTCACACCATTTTGCTACAGTTGCATCAAGCAATAAACCTCAGAGTGGTATCTTATTTTGTCACTCACATTCGTAGTCATCAATTTGATCAAGGCTTGAGCATTGGCAATAATAAAGCAGACACACTTGTGTCCTATACACAAGTCTCACCAAATTTGTTTGAACAAGCTCGCCTCTCTCATCAATTCTTTCATCAATCAGCAAAGATTTTAGCGAAACAATTTCAGCTTACCATGGCACAAGCACGCGAATTGGTCAGTGCTTGTTCTAATTGTCAGAAAATTGGCATGGGAATTGGAATAGGAGTAAATCCTTGAGGCTTGAGTGCATTGCAACTTTGGCAAATGGATGTTACTCACATTGCAGAATTTGGAAGGCTCAAATATGTTCATGTATCTGTTGATACGTTTTCACATGTGATATGGGCTACAGCGCAAACTGGGGAAACTGGTCGTCATGTCAAACGACATTTACTTGCTTGCTTTGCGAGTCTTGGGGTTCCACAACAGATTAAGACTGATAATGGGCCAGCATACTGTTCACAGATTTTTCGTAAATTTTGTCAACTATGGGGTATTACACATGCCACTGGGATTCCTCATTCGCCTACAGGTCAGGCGATTGTGGAACGTGCTCATAGTACATTGAAACAGCTTCTGCAAAAACAAAAAGGGGGAGAGGTGACTGAACCTTCTGAGAGACTTGCAAAAGCTGTTTATGTACTCAATCATCTAACTTTAGCAGGAGATAAGGAGCGACCCCCAATAGTAATACATTGGGAGGCAGTTCGACAGGGAGCAAGCTGTGTGCAAAACAAGGGCAAAGTGTGGTATAGGGAACCAGGTACTAACAAGTGGTTGGGACCAGGCGAACTCTTACTAATGGGTCGAGGTTATGCTTCTGTCTCTACAGGCACAGGTGTACGGTGGTTTCCGATCAAGTGCATTAAACCATATGTGGAGGTGGAATCCAGATCCGGAGATCCGGCAGAGAGAACAGCACTGAGCACTGAGAGTATTGACTCCATACCTAAAGAGATTGGGGATTGCGACATCATCGTTGAGCAATCTTGAAGATATCTTCACGTCATTACCACCTTTACGTGTAACAGCTGAAGAGGAAGTAAAATTGGCACGGGGCTGTGATGGACATAAACAGGGTTGTAGACCATGGGTTCTAAAAAAGTGTAAAGTATGTGGGAAAAGTAAGTGGCGGGTTATTCGACCATCTGAGCCATGGTGGAGACACTTCATGTGGCACAGAGAATTGGCGATTATCAGCAAATTCACATAGCTGAAATAGCTAGCACGTTACACAGACGCTCGCTAGAGCAGCAAATTGTATTGGCAGGAAGTGTGGTTAAAATACAGTGTGGAGAAAAAATTAACATACCACGATCATGGGAAGTTTCTCCCAAGGATTGGGAGCGACAACAGTTGCGATGGTCTTGTACATCTCGACCATTGCGCAAGCGGTGATAGACATCAGACAAAATATCTGGGTTACCATTGCAAATGCGACTGGACAACAATCATTTTGCTTGTCCATGGCAACTCCTGGAGATCCTTTTCGTACTTGCCTGATCGGTGTTCCTGGTTTTAATCCAATCAGTTTTCAAGGCTACATACAAAACCCTACTCTTGCTACAATGAGTGCAACAACAGCTAGTCAATGTGCAAACTCCATGAATCCAGGTGTCAACTATACTGCCTGGTGGCAGGGACAGATAATCATGTCACTTAATCACACTATGATAGAACCACAGGAGCTAGATTTATTAGGTGCTTTAGGGCCTACCTATGGAGCAGTCATGTTTAAAAGTGACAAGGCAATTGCTCATGTTCGCATTGATGACAATACGCTACTATATGCTGTGCAGATGTATCTCCAAAAAATGAGTTATATACAGGAACAGGGAAAAATGACTTCTGTCCATTGGAGTGTCGATATTCTGATATGAAAGGAAACAACATGTTAGGCCGGAAATTACCAAGAGGCTTGTTTTTAATTTGTGGTGATCGAGCCTGGCCGGGGATTCCTAGTAGACCAGTTGGAGGTCCATGTTACCTAGGGAAACTTACTCTGTTTCGACCTTCAGTGGGAAAATTGGTAAATAAAACAGTATGGAACTACATAGCCTCTTGAAAAAAGTGTGCGGTATTACCGCTGGGACCAGGATGCAATGATAATGTACGATACTGGGACAGACCTACTAACTTCATTGCTGCTTTGTTTGCGCCAATAGGGACTGCGAAAGCGTTACAACTAACAAAAACACTAGGGTGCTGGACAGCTAAACAATTAAATATAACCTCTGAGATACTTTCAACTTTAGCTACTGATGTTGACAGTATTAGACATGCGGTATCACAAAATAGGGCTGCAATTGATTTTTTGCTTTTAGCTCAAGGGCATGGATGTGAGGATGTGGAAGGAATGTGTTGCATGAATCTTTCAGATCATTCTGTTTCTATTCACCAACATCTTCGGCAACTGAAGGACAACATGAAAAAACTTACTGTATCAACATCACCCTTACTGGACTGGTTACAATCTATAGGCATTACAGGATGGGTAAGGGAATTGGTGGTACAGGGAATGACTGTGTTGGTTGTTGTAATAGTCGTCTTGCTAATAATGGGATGTGCAATGAGTTGTATCAAGCAAGCATTGCTGAAAATGTTCCATCAGACCTGGCTCGTTCAAAAACAAAAAGGGGGATTTGTGGGGTTTCTACGAGACAATGGTCACGTACTGAACGAGCCATGTCCAAGGGGGTGGTAGTAGGTGGTGATGAACTGACCAATCATAACGACGAGCAAGGACCTTGGCTACTGAGACAAGCGAAATATGTAGAAGTCGAAACAAGATTGATACAAGAAGAATGTCATGACAGCATAGTATGGCCTGTTAGCATAAACCAATCAGAACTAATATAGAGGCGCGTGGACAAAGCATGCTCACCAATCATATTAGTACATGTAAGGTATGTTAACCAATTAGGATTAAGACGACACGCACACGGTAGTGAAATAGTATAAATGTACCCTCAGAAACGCGAATAAATGAGATTTGCTTAACGACCATATTGGTCTGCGTGCATTTACTCCATGCCCTCTCATGGATTGCGTCGTGGGACTCTGCTACGACACCCCCCTGCCCCCCAAGCCCATGGCCTTTATCCTCCTGCAAGGACTTGAGGCAGCCCCACCAGCATACAGGTTGGGGGTGCAATGAGAGACTCCCGATGCACAGCTTCAGGGGTCAACCATTCATTGCTGAAGAAGAGCATAGCAATGAATACAGAGCAGTAGCACAATTGGCTGGCTTGTAATGGCAGCAAACCCAGGAATTCACCAGTTCTGGGATGAACTTCATATCAGGGCATGGAGGGACATGGATGTCTGTGGTATCAGCAAGCAGGAAGCTGGGCTTGGTCCCCGCTGACCATAAAAAGGAGGGTTTGGACCCTAAAAAGGAGGCTTTCAATGTTAGAATCCAAACTTTGGACCCTAAAAATGAAGCTTTGAGCCCTAAAAGAGGGCTTTGGAGCATAAAAATGAGTATTTGTAAACTCAGCATGCGGCTTGGACCCTAAAAACCACTGGCTGGATCCTAAAAGTGAGCCTTTGGACACTGAAAATGAGGCTTTGGAAAACAAAATGTGGCTTTGGACTATAAAAATGAGACTTTGCAAACTGAAACGGAGCCTTTGGACCATAAAATGAGGCTTTGGATCCCAAAATGAGGTTTTCTGCCATGAAAGTGAGGGTTTAGACCCTAAAAATGAAAGTGTGTGTTCTGAAAAAAGGCTATTGTTAATACAAGGCAGGTTTGGACCCTATAAATAAGGCTCTAAAAATGAGGACTTGGACCTTCCAAATCAAACTTGGGGCCTTAGAAATGAGGCTCTGCGTTCTTGAAATGAGTCCTTGGACCTTACAAGGGGTGCCTGGAACTGATAAATGCAGCTTTAGGCCCTAAAAGTGAGGCTTTGGGAACAAAAAAGGAGGCTTTTACCCTAGAATCAGATTCTGGGATGTAAAAATGGGGATTTGGACCTAAAATAGAGGCTTGGGGGTTTAGAAGAGGGGTTTGGACCATAAAAACGAGAGTTTGGACTCTCAAGATATGGCTTGGAGCCTCAAAATGACTAGCTGGATCCCAAAAATGCCACTTTGGAGCCTGGAAATAAGGCTTTGGAAACTAAAAATGCAGCTTTTGTTTTGGAGTCTAAAAATGAGGCTTTGGAGGCTAAACTGAGACTATGGAAGACAAAACAAAGTCTTTGGAAAGGAAAAATGAGGATTTGGACGCTCTAAATGTAGCTTTGTACCCTGAAAAGAGACTTTCTGCACTAAAAGTGAACATTTTCATCCTATAAAGGAAACTGTGGGCCCTAGAAAAGGCTATGGGTAATAAGAGAGAGATTTGGACCCTAAAAATGAGGATTTGGGCCCTGAAATGAGGCTTTAGGCTCTAAAACTGATAGGCGAGATGCTACAAATGACCCTTTGGAACCTGCAAAGGAGGGAAGCCTCTTGCTTCCTCTGTGGCCCCAAGAAATGAAGCTTTGGTCCCAAAGATAGGGCTTTGGGCACTCCAAAGGAGGCTTATCGATCCCACTTCCGTTCGAGTGACTTGAACTCCATATTGAAAAAGAAGAGATTGCACGATGGGCACACGCAAGCACACAGCTTTCAAAATCCCAAGGCATAAACCTCCCACACTGGGTTTTTCCACCAATTGCCCCAAAACCTACAGAGGAGAAACACCCCATAAATTACACATGCAAGGCCAACAAGTATTTTTAATTCTGGCTTTGGCTTTTCTGCCGATTGGTTCCAAATGAGTATCAGATGCAGAGCTCCTCCCTCATCCAGGGTCGCAATCTGCCCCCGTCACCACCACAGCGCCCCGAGTGTTTGTCCGATGTGCATCGCTGGGGATCTGACACCCTCCTCCTCCCTGCTGAGGGGTCACTGTCTGCCATCCACACACCGGCTGCAGAGATCATAGCCCCACCGCAGGGATCTGCTCTGCTCTCTCTGCATTGGTAGGGTTAGTTCCTGAGCAGCCCTGGGTGCGGGTGCCGACTGGGAGCTGCCGTTGGAGGGCCCTGGAGCTGCGTCAACCCTGGGAGTGCGGTCATGACTTGGAGGACTAGTTCTCTTCCTCCTCCTCTCTGTTGGGTGGTCATAGTCTGTGGTGTCCACAAAACAGCTGCGGAGATCTTTGCCCCACTGCAGGGATCTGATCCGGGCCCTCTCCCTGGCACCGTTCCTCTGGCAGTGGGAAGAAGGGCTGAATCCGTGCTCCTCTTTGTCGCTGTCTTCTCGCACGGTGTGCAGCTCACGGTCAAATTGGTGACAGCACAGCTGGCTTGTGTGGGCTGATGCAGAGGAGCTGCTGTCCTCTAGAGAGTCCTCCATGCCTACCACCATGTCCTGCAAAGAGAGCTGTGAAAAGGTCTTGCCCTTTCCTCCTGAAAGGACCAGAACAGGGGAGAAACGCCAGAAGCTGTTTGAGGGACTGCTAAGGCTCTCCTGAAGGGCTGCAGAGGCGGACTAATGGGATGGATCTAGGTGGGGTGCTTTGAGAGGGAGCAGCGTTGTGGCTGTGAAGAAAGCTGTAGTGTTGGAGGGAAAAGAGAGCAATGCCAAGATCCCAGAAAGAAATCCACTGTCCACCTCGTGCCCTGACCCACATCCTCAGAGTTACCTTAGTCCTCTGAGGCAGAAACTGTGGTCCCACAGAAGTCCTGGCCAGCCTATGAAGGTGTAATAACTCAGTCTAGAGCTCGGAAGGTATAGACCAGCCTATACTTTCATCCTGTATCTACCTAGTCTATGATCTGTCCTGAAAGTCAAAGCATAATTACCTTTGAAAGAGGATGGAAGTTGAGGAGAAGTGGGCGATAAATGATAAATGGTTGGGAAAAAAAGTAGCCACGCAAGTAGCAAAGGAAGGAGCCGAGTTATCCCGAAGGCCACCTCAGCCCAACTGACTTTCACTGCCCTGCGTGTCAGGATCCCAAGCCCCAGCCAGGTGATGTCACAATCGCCGGGCTGGTCCCCCATCACTGCCCCTTTGTGACATGGGGCCGCATGGCAACGTGTCCCCTCAAGCCATGTGACCACGCAGCTGCCACAGCCTGGGAACCTCCCGCAGCTGGCAGCCGCTGGGCTTCTCCACACTCTGCTGGCGAAGGGCTGTTCGTCTGCCAGCAGAGCTCCCGCCTCTTCCCTGAGCCGCACCAGCCGCATGAATAAAAACCTGCCCAGGGCTGCAAGCGTGCCTGTTCACAGCTTTGGCTCTCACGGTGCTGAGGGTTTCTTTTCCACTCTTCCCAAGTACAGGAACTGTGTCTGTGACACTCGTGCAGCAAAGCAACTGGGCTCTTGCAGGTGCATGTTGTCACGGTTTAAAGCTGGGCCAGCTATTAACCAGGTGGCAGATGCTCTCTGTTAACCCTCTCCCCCCCACCTAAGGGAAAGGGAAAGGGAAAAGGGAGAGAGACTTATGGGTTGGAAAGTTAAAACAGTTTTAATAAACTATAATAATGAAAAAGAATATAATAACAATAATAATAGAAATAACCAAATATATACAAATATGTACAAAACCAAGATCAAGAGCTTGGAAATCCTCCTCAGGCAGAATTGCTCCCCCCAGTACAGGCAGAGGGGAAAAGGCAGTAGCTCCCCCCAGCACGGGCAGAGGGCAAAATGCAAAAGCTCCACTGCCATCACACCTGCAGGCTTTTAACTGGAGATTTGGCAAAGCTGGTACCAATCAGTGGGAGACAGGAGGGCCCCTCCCTCCTGGGCCCCACCTCCAGGAGGCAGTGGGTTAGTGATAAACAGGAAAGTGAGAATGACATGTATGGGATGGAATACCTTGCTGGTCAATCCTGGGTCACCTGCCCCGTCCACTACTCCCTGCAGGTACAACCCCCTTCGGCTCTTTACTCGTAAGCAGTGACCTTGGGTTCTCTAAGACTATTTGGCCTGGTTTGAGCCAAACCAGGACATTCCACCCCTTATTCCATACCATTCATGTCATACTCAGATCACCACTACCTTTTCATTTTCAAATATATATATACATATCACTAGTCTATGATTCATCTTTATGCAAAAAGTCCATCAAGTTCATTTGGTTCAGGATTGTGGGTTTGCATCTGGTTAGCAGTCTCTCAGCAGTCTTTCTGGCTAGCAGTCTCTCTTTTGTCATGGTTCGTGCCCACGGGTTGCAGGTTAAAGATGTCAGACTCGAGGAGGTTACTGGACGCCACTTGATGAAGCTAGCTCCGGTCGCATCACCACTGTCTTAACCTAAAAGACACTTATGCAGCAACAACATACAGTTCAAAATTAAGTAGTCTCACCCAGAATCAGATCACCTTCAGGGACACATCGGACTTCACCATCTTGCAACATCACCCACCAAGTACATCCAGGTCCCTGAGCAAAAGCAATCCCACGAATGGGTTTACCTTTGCCCGTTACAGGAAGAATCCAGACAGTTTTTCCCAATAGATTCCTTTCATGCACCACCGGGACTTTATCTCCTTCTACTGTATGTAGAAGGTCTGACTGAGCAGGGCCAGCTCGATTGATAGATCCCCTGGTGTTAACTAACCAGGTAGCTTGTGCCAGATGTTTATCCCAGTTTTTAAAGGTTCCACCCCCCATTGCTTTCAGGGTAGTTTTTAACAGCCCATTATACCGTTCAATTTTCCCAGAGGCTGGTGCATGATAGGGGATGTGATATACCCATTCAATGCCATGCTCTTTGGCCCAGTTGTCTGTGAGACTGTTTTTGAAATGAGTCCCATTGTCCGACTCAATTCTCTCTGGCGTGCCATGTCGCCACAAGATTTGCTTTTCGAGGCCCAGAATAGTGTTCCGGGCAGTGGCATGGGGCACAGAGTATGTTTCCAACCATCCGGTGGTCGCCTCCACCATGGTAAGCACATAGCGTTTACCCTGGCGGGTTTGAGGGAGTGTGATATAGTCAATTTGCCAGGCCTCCCCATATTTATATTTCAACCACCGTCCCCCATACCACAAAGGTTTTAACCGTTTGGCTTGCTTAATTGCGGCGCATGTTTCACAATCATGGATAACCTGTGCAATAGAGTCCATGGTTAAGTCCACCCCTCGGTCACGAGCCCATCTGTATGTTGCATCTCTCCCTTGATGACCTGAAGTGTCATGAGCCCACCGAGCTAAAAATAGTTCACCTTTGTGTTCCCAGTCCAAATCTATTTGGAACACTTTAGCAGCTTGATCCGCTTGTTGGTTGTTTCGATGTTCCTCAGTTGCCCGACTTTTAGGTACGTGAGCATCTACATGACGTGCCTTCACGACTAGTTTCTCTAGCCGAGCAGCAATATCTTGCCACAATTTAGCAGCCCAAATAGGTTTCCCTTTGCGCTGCCAGTTGCTTTGCTTCCACTGCTTTAACCACCCCCACAAGGCATTTGCCACCATCCATGAGTCAGTATAAAGATACAGCCTTGGCCACTTTTCTCGTTTAGCAATGTCTAAAGCCAGCTGGATGGCTTTTACTTCTGCAAATTGACTTGATTCACCTTGTCCTTCTGTGGCTTCTGTGACTCGTTGTATAGGACTCCATACAGCAGCTTTCCACTTCCGATGCTTTCCTACAAGACGGCAGGATCCATCGGTGAACAGCGCATACTGCTTCTCATCCTCTGGTAGTTCATTATATGGTGGGGCTTCTTCAGCACGTGTCACCTCCTTTTCTGGTGGCATTCCGAAGTCTTTGCCTTCTGGCCAGTCCATGATTACTTCTAAGATTCCTGGGCGATTAGGGTTTCCTATTCGAGCCCTCTGCGTAATTAATGCAATCCATTTACTCCACGTCGCATCAGTTGCATGATGGGTAGTGGGAACCTTACCCTTGAACATCCAGCCTAGTACTGGTAGTCGAGGTGCTAGGAGAAGTTGTGCTTCAGTACCAATTACCTCTGAAGCAGCTCTAACTCCTTCATATGCTGCCAGTATCTCTTTTTCAGTTGGAGTGTAATTGGCCTCGGAGCCCTTGTATCCTCGACTCCAAAATCCTAGGGGTCGACCTCGAGTCTCCCCTGGCACTTTCTGCCAGAGGCTCCAGGTAGGACCATTGTCCCCAGCTGCGGTGTAGAGCACATTTTTAACATCTTGTCCCGTACGGACTGGTCCAAGGGCTACTGCATGCACAATCTCTTGTTTAATCTGTTCAAAAGCCTGTCGTTGTTCAGGGCCCCACTGAAAATCATTCTTCTTTCTGGTCACTTGATAAAGAGGGCGTACAATCTGGCTGTAATCTGGAATATGCATTCTCCAGAAACCCACAACACCTAAGAAGGCTTGTGTTTCCTTTTTGTTAGTTGGTGCGGACATTGCTGTTATTTTGTTGATCACCTCTATCGGGATCTGGCGACGCCCATCTTGCCATTTAATCCCTAAAAACTGGATCTCCCGGGCAGGTCCCTTGACCTTGCCCCTTTTTATGGCAAAACCAGCTTTCAGAAGAATTTGGATTATTTTCTCCCCTTTGTCAAAAACTTCTGCTGCTGTATCACCCCACACAATGATGTCATCAATGTATTGCAAATGTTCTGGAGCTCCACCCTTTTCTAGTGCAGTCTGGATCAGTCCATGGCAAATAGTAGGACTGTGTTTCCACCCCTGGGGCAGTCGATTCCAGGTGTACTGGATACCTCTCCAGGTAAAAGCAAACTGTGGCCTGCACTTTGGTGCCAAAGGAATAGAGAAAAAGGCATTAGCAATGTCTATGGTGGCGTACCACTTGGCTGCCTTTGACTCCAGTTCGTATTGAAGTTCTAGCATGTCTGGCACAGCAGCACTCAGCGGTGGCGTAACTTCATTTAGGCCACGATAGTCCACAGTTAATCTCCATTCTCCATCAGACTTTCGCACTGGCCATATAGGACTATTAAAGGGTGAGCGAGTCTTGGTAATCACTCCTTGATTTTCTAATTGTCTAATCAGTTTATGAATGGGGATCAGGGAGTCTCGATTGGTGCGATATTGTCGTCGGTGCACCGTGGTAGTAGCAATTGGCACCTGTTGTTCTTCAACCTTCAGCAACCCCACAACAGAAGGATCTTCTGAGAGGCCAGGCAAGGTAGACAGCTGTTTAATGTCCTCAGTCTCTACAGCTGCTATACCAAAGGCCCATCTGTACCCTTTTGGGTCCTTAAAATACCCTCTCTTGAGGTAGTCTATGCCAAGGATGCACGGAGCATCTGGACCAGTCACAATGGGGTGCTTTTTCCATTCATTTTTAGTTAGGCTCACTTCGGCCTCCAATACAGATAACACTTGAGATCCTCCTGTTACTCCTGAAATGCTGATAGATTCTGCCCCTTTATGATCCGATGGCATTAGGGTGCACTGTGCACCAGTGTCTACCAGGGCTCGATACCTTTGTGGTTTTAATGTGCCAGGCCATCGAATCCACACAGTCCAATAAATCCGGTTGTCCCTCTCCTCCACCTGGCTGGAGGCAGGGCCCCCCTAATTAAGAAATGGATTCATGCTGCTCACAGGGACTGGACCTTCATTTCTCCTATTCACACTTGGGAAAAAGTGATTTGAGGCCCATCTCCCCTGACTGGGGTCCTGCTCACTGGTAACTGGAGCAGCCATCCTCCTAGAAAAATTCTCTCTGGTATTTCTTTTAGCTTGCAACTCACGTACTCGTGCCTGTAGGGTACTGGTAGGTTGTCCATGCCATCTGCTCATGTCCTCCCCATAACCACGCAGGGCAAACCACAGGATACCTCGTGATGTGTTCCTTTTCCTTTGAGCTGGTCCTGTAGGAGAACGTTTTCTCTTAACAGCTGCAACGCGCGCCTGTGTAGGTAGAGAGTCAAGTTTATTCTCGATCATGGACAGTTTGTCTGACAGTTGTTTAAATGAGTCCTTGTTCTCCTTAGTCAGTTTTTCCACAGCCGAGATGCGTGCCTGCAGTGGGGAAGAAATACTATCTTCATACTGTCGCATACAGTTAGCCATTTCGCCCACACTAGATCGTGCCATAGCATCTTCTCCCCATACTAATATTGACAATGTATGGGTATATGTCGGTGGAGCATTCTTCACAACCTTCCGGAACATGGATCGGTTGCATTCCACTTCATCAGGATCTACAGGATCTACAATGTCCCGTGGGTGTCTATAAATGATCTCTTGCACAGCCAGTTCTCTAAGGTAGTTAATACCTTTTTCTATAGTGGTCCATTTGCTTAGGTGGCTCATAACATCATCTTTATAGGGATACCTGCTCTTTACAGCTGACAAGAGTCGCCTCCAGAGACTGACAGTGTTTGACTTTCTTGCGAGCGCTTTATCAATACCACCATCTCTGGACAGGGATCCCAACTGTCTGGCTTCTCTGCCATCCAATTGCATGCTGTCTGCCCCATTATCCCAGCATCGGAGCAACCAGGTAATAATAGGTTCACTGTCATAACGGCTGAAGTCTTTCCTTATATTTCTCAGGTCCTTCAGGGATAAGGAGTGGTAGGTTATCTCTACGTCCGAGTCCTCTTGTGATAGTTCTGCTTTAGAAGGGCCTTTCTTCTGTGATGGGTCTGCTTTAAAAGGACGATCGAGGAAACCCCCATCTGTGTCAGGCCCTAACTCTGCCTGAGAAGGGCCCTCACCTGGGTCATATGATGGCTCTGCCTTAGAAGGCTCCGAGTCATCATCCTTCACTTCACGAGCTGATTTCTTTTGGTATTTCTTCCTGGTTACAGGAGCAATTGGTACAGATTCGATAGATGCTGGAGTCTGAGTAGATGCAGTGGCTGTCGTGGGAGTGCTGAGAGTCTGAGTAGCTGCAGTGGCCATCTTGGGGGGTGTAGCAGCTGTGGTACAGGCTGCTGAGGTTTCAGTGGGTTTAGTGGCTGTAGCGGCAGTACACACTGTAGGATCTGAGGTGGCTGCATAACACCTACAACTGTCCCTGCATCGATATTTAATCTTATCCCACATCAGAAACACATTCAGGACAACCAAAAATAAAAACATGCCACCTAGACAGCACCATCCTAATTTCGCAAAATCTAGTGGAATCAGCTTGGCAGAAAAGGAGAAGGTGCTATTTCCCAAAGTAAAACTGGAAGTGTAATCATTAACAGAATCAGCTAAAGGACGCTTGGAGCGTGCAGATGAAGTTGCTGCTACTGATTCGCGATCAAAGCTGCCCATCATTGTGTCATAGAGATAAGAGATCGGAATATTAACTGCCCAGTTTATCACAGCATAAATCAGTATCAAACCCCATACCAAAACAATACATTTCGACCAGCGCCCACTGCTAAACTGCATGTAAACATTCATAAGAAGCAAGCAATAACACAGTGCCCATGGCAGGTAAGGCATCATTGCAATACTCAACTGTGAAAGAAACTCCATAAAAAGATGAGATAACACAGCATTCAAAAATGACATCACCATCTTCACTATCTGTTTTAACTTTCCAACCCCTCGTAAATCTCAAAGGAAGAAATGTGATATTCTCTCAGCTGAGCTCTCTGTGTCTCCTCCCACCAGAGCCAGGATTCAACTTATCAGAGTAACCTGTTGGAGCTTCTCTCGAGCCCCACGTTGGGCGCCAATTAAATCTGTCACGGTTTAAAGCTGGGCCAGCTATTAACCAGGTGGCAGATGCTCTCTGTTAACCCTCTCCCCCCCCACCTAAGGGAAAGGGAAAGGGAAAAGGGAGAGAGACTTATGGGTTGGAAAGTTAAAACAGTTTTAATAAACTATAATAATGAAAAAGAATATAATAACAATAATAATAGAAATAACCAAATATATACAAATATGTACAAAACCAAGATCAAGAGCTTGGAAATCCTCCTCAGGCAGAATTGCTCCCCCCAGTACAGGCAGAGGGGAAAAGGCAGTAGCTCCCCCCAGCACGGGCAGAGGGCAAAATGCAAAAGCTCCACTGCCATCACACCTGCAGGCTTTTAACTGGAGATTTGGCAAAGCTGGTACCAATCAGTGGGAGACAGGAGGGCCCCTCCCTCCTGGGCCCCACCTCCAGGAGGCAGTGGGTTAGTGATAAACAGGAAAGTGAGAATGACATGTATGGGATGGAATACCTTGCTGGTCAATCCTGGGTCACCTGCCCCGTCCACTACTCCCTGCAGGTACAACCCCCTTCGGCTCTTTACTCGTAAGCAGTGACCTTGGGTTCTCTAAGACTATTTGGCCTGGTTTGAGCCAAACCAGGACACATGTCCAATGAATTTTATCTGCCCCCCCCAAGATGCAGCCACAGGCTAACTCCGAACTAGCACTACCAAAGAAACATCCTCAGCAACTGCACTGGACTGACCTCGGCTGGCTGCCAGGCCCCTAGCCAGCTGCTCTCTCACCCTGGAGCTCTGAAAAATGTCTGTGGGTGGCTTTTTAGCATCTAGTTCAACACCTTGACTCGCTCAGAGGGCAGTGAGTATTGCTCATGCCACAATGAGGCAGCTGGTTGTTATTCCTGCAACGCTTGAACTGGCTGGTTTGGGCCTTGCCCCACTCACATCATTTCGTTTTCCTCAGTCCTTCTTGGGGCAGTTATTCATAGAATCATAGAATCATAGAATGGTTTGGGTTGGAAGGGACCTTAAAGATCATTTAGTTCGAAACCCCCCCCCCCCCCCCCGCCATGGGCAGGGACACCTTCCACTAGACCAAGTTGCTCAGAGTCCCATCCAACCTGGCCTTGAACACTTCAGGGAGGGGGCGTCCGCAACTTCTCTGGGCAACCTGTGCCAGTGTCTCACCACCCACACAGTAAAGAATTTCTTCCTAATATCTAATCTAAATCTACCCTCTTCCAGTTTAAAACTATTACCCCTCGTCCTATCACTCCATGCCCTTGTAAAAATTCCCTCTCCAGCCTTCCTGTAGGCCCCTTCAGGGATTGGAAGGCTGCTAGAAGTTCTCCCCGGAGTCTTCTCCAGGCTGAACAGCCCCAACTCTCTCAGCCTGTCTTCGCAGGAGAGGTGCTCCAGCCCTCGGATAATCTGCATGGTCTCCTGTGGACTTGCTCCAACAGCTCCATGTCCTTCTTATGTGGGGGCCCAGAGTTGGACGCAGTACTCCAGGTGGGGTCCCATGACAGTGGAGTAGTGGGGAAGAATCTCCTCCCTCGACCAGCTGGCCATGCTGCTTTTGATGCAGCCCAGGATACGGTTGGCTTTCTGGGCTGCAAGCGCACATTGCCGGATCATGTTGAGCTTCTCATCAACCATCACCCCACAAGTCCTTCTCCTCAGGGCTGCTCTCAGTCTATTCTCCGCCCAGCCAGTATTTGTGCTTGGGATCGCCCCGACCCACGTGCAGGATCTTGCACTTGGCCTTGTTGAACTTCATGAGGTTCTCACGGGCCCACTTCTCTTCACTGTCAAGGTCCCTCTGGATGGCAATTCACACTCCTGCTCAGCTCAGCGCACTAATAACCTATTTTTCTTACAGCATAGGAGTTCACAGCCAGTTTTGAAGACTGGACTCTGGGAGCAACACAAAATTATTAAAGGGAAATGTTTATAAATAAATACAATTTATATGAATTGTACTTCTGTGGAGAAGGATTGTGCTCTAAAGCCCGGGGATTGGAGTTGGCTATATTTCAAGTCACAAGCACTCCATTTGACAACATGTTCCAGTATCCTCTGCCAGCATGAAAACAACGGATGTGTGAAACACAGGAAGTGTAAGTCAGGGTCCCGCACTAAGCACAAGTCAACATTTTGAAAAAAAGTGTTGCCGATGGCAAAGCCACTGTTGTAGAACGCTGCTGCAACCAGCCATCCTGACCACTCTGCCGGCATTCACCACAAGCACACATCAAGTTCCAATTGGGACAACTTATTTGCAGTAGTTTTCTTGAGTTTGCTTTTTGGTACTTGTCTTCATTTCAAAGGGACAGCGGGACGAACTTTTGCACTGCATCCAGGGGCTCCAGAGAGCAAAAAGCCCCACAATTTGATCAGCATTCTGGCTAAGTTTAATTGCAATGATTTAATGAATATGTTTTATGAGTAACCCATAACATGAAATGGGTTACTTGTTTTGTTGACAAATGTCAACAACAGCTATACTGGGTTGGTGAAGAGCATCTTATAAATGCCTTCATTGTCCAACTGTTTTGGTAGGTGGCTTCAGCAACACTGTGATGCTGAAGAAGAAAGGAGGATTGACCAGAGAATTTTTTCACGAGGAGACATTCCAGAAGAGGAAGAACAAGACTACCAGCTGCCATACCTGAAAGAGCAGAAAAAGGAGGCAACCAAGCAGAGAAATCATATTCAAGACAAGTCCAGGATAGGATAAAGCAATGGGGATACACTGTGTAATGAACAAAGAAAGGGATTACTCAGCAGAGCACAGGCAGGAGGAGATAAACACAACAGGTGGAAGCAGGAGATAAAATAGATACCAAAAGTAGACTATGCCATTTATTTTAAAAAAAAAAAAAAAAGAGGAAACCCACCCAAAAGTCTTCTCACATAACAGGATTTAATGTGTTCTTATTACTTTTTGGGGTTTTCTGTCACCAGTTTTTATCGTTTGTAGAGGACAGGTAAGAAAAGGAGATAAAAGGAAGAAAGAGGACCTCACACATGCAGTCTCAGTTCAGAGTCCCAGTGGCTTCTCTTAGAGTGTTTTCTGCAGGGCCTTACCTGATTTCCAGTATTCCGACTAGTCAAAAGAAACCAACCCAAAACAAAGAAATGACTTCTTCATTGTTTATGTTGCACATGGCCACCATTTTATAGCCTAATTAACTGTTTACTTGGAAGTAAGTCGCTGGTTCTAAGAAAGAAAAAAATTGAAAAAGAATGTGTAAAACACAAGTGAGGTCGCGCAAGAGCAAGCGGTGGAACGTACCAGAGCCCATTTGAAGCCTCTCTTATATTCACAAAGAAGAGAAAGGCCTTCCAGAATCACAGAATGGCTGAGGTTGGAAGGGACCGCTGGAGATCACCTGGTCCAAGCCCCCTGCTCAAGCAGGGTCACCTAGAGCAGGCTGTTCAGGACCATGTCCAGACAGCTTTTGAATATCTATCTCCAAGAATGGAGACTCCACAACCTGTGGCTCTTCAGCCTGGAGAAGAAAAGGCTCCGGGGAGACCTTAGAGCAGCCTTCCAGTACCTGAAGGGGGCCTACAGGAAAGCGGGAGAGGGACTTTTTACAAGGGCAAGTAGTGACAGGACGAGGGGTAACTTTTTTAACCTGAAAGAGGGTAGATTTAGATCAGATATCAGGAAGAAATTCTCTACTGTGAGGGTGCTTACACAGTGGCACAGATTGCCCAGAGAAGTTGTGGATGCCCCCTCCCTGGCAGTGTTTAAGGCCGGGCTGGATGGGGCTTTGAGCAGCCTGATCTAGTGAGAGATGTCCCTGTCCCGCCACGCAGGAGGGTTGGAACTTAATCTTTAAGGTCCCTTCCTACCCAAAACATTCCATGATTCTATGATCTGATCAGCTCAGCTACTGCAACAGCCTCTTCTGTCCTTACGTGCAGTCTTGCACCATTCTGACCCACTCAGAAAGCTCCGACAAGGATCATCTCATTCACTGCCTTCATCACAACGAACAGTGTCCTGAAACCCTGAAGTTGTTTCCGTCCCTTCACACATACAGAATCACAGAATCACAGAAAGTCAGGGACTGGAAGGGACGTCGAACGATCATCTAGTCCAATCCCCCTGCCTCAGCAGGATTACCTAGATCATATCACACAGGAATGTGTCCAGGCAGGTTTTGAATGTTTCCAGAGAAGGAGACTCCACAACCTCTCTGGGCAGCCCGTTCCAGTGTTCGGTCACCCTCACTGTAAAGAAGTTTTTCCTCATATTTATGTGGAACCTCCTGTGTTCCTGCTTGCACCCATTGCCCCTTGTTCTGTCAAGGGATGTCACTGAGAAGAGCCTGGCTCCATCCTCATGACACGTGCCCTTTACATATTTATAAACATTAATGAGGTCACCCCTCAGTCTCCTCTTCTCCAAGCTAAAGAGACCCAGCTCCCTCAGCCTCTCCTCATAAGGGAGATGTTCCACTCCCTTAATCATCTTTGTGGCTCTGCGCTGGACTCTCTTGCAGTTCCCTGTCCTTCTTGAACTGAGGGGCCCAGAACTGGACACAATATTCCAGATGCGGCCTCACCAGGGCAGAGTAGAGGGGGAGGAGAACCTCTCTTGACCTACTAACCACACCCCTTCTAATACACCCCAGAACGCTCTCGGCCTTCTTGGCCACAAGGGCACATTGCTGGCTCATGGTCATCCTGCTGTCCACTAGGACCCCCAGGTCCCTTTCCCCTACGCTGCTCTCCAATAGGTCTGTCCCCAACTTGTACTGGTACATGGGGTTGTTCTTGCCCAGATGCAGGACTCTACGCTTGCCCTTGTTATATTTCATTAAAATTCTCCCTGCCCAACTCTCCAGCCTGTCTAGGTCTCTCTGAATGGCAGCACAGCCTTCTGGTGTGTCAGCCACTCCTCCCAGTTTTATGCCATCAGCGAACTTGCTGACAGTGCACTCTATTCCCTCATCCAAGTCATTAATGAATATATTGAATGGTACTGGTCCCACTACTGGTCTCAGTACCGACCCTTGAGGGACTCCGCTAGACACAGGCCTCCAGCTGGACTCTGTCCCATTGACCACCACTCTCTGGCTTCTTTCCTTCAGCCACTTCACAATCCACCTCACTACCCGATCATCCAGACCACACCTCCTCAGTTTAGCTGCGAGGATGCTGTGGGAGACTGTGTCAAATGCCCTACTGAAATCAAGATAGACCACTTCCATGGCTTTACCATCATCTCTCCACCGGGTTATGTCCTCATAAAAGGCTATCAGGTTGGTTAAGCATGACTTCCCCTTGGTGAAGCCATGTTGAGTGCCCCTAATGATCCTCCTATCCTTGATGTGCCTAGAGACAGCACCAAGAACAAGTAGTTCTATTACCTTTCCAGGGATGGAGGTGAGGCTGACCGGTCTATAGTTACCCGGGTCCTCCTTCTTGCCCTTTTTGAAGACTGGAGTGACATTTGCTTTCTTCCATACATTTAATATGGCCTCTCATAACTTAGCCTCCTCCCTGATGGAATTTCCCACCAAGTACCAAGACAACAGCTCCTGATTACAGGCCCCGAGAACAGCTTCCACCGACTGTCCCCTGCTGCACACCCACAGGAACAGCTCTGTCTTCTCCTTTGCTCATCTCCAAGCTCTGGAGGAGCTGTTCACATGCCCCTGGCAACTGACCTTGCTGATTGCTGTGCTGCTCAAGGCCATGAGAAATGTCACGCTACGGCTATACCCAGATCACTGTTCTCGTTCTGAGTGACACTGCCCATTTCTTTATATTCCCACCTGTGCACAACCAGCTGTTGCCTTCTGTCTCATAAGCGTTTTGGAAACGCACCCTTTTTTGTTCTGAATACCTGCTTTAACCTCACTGCAGTACAGGCCCAGAGTCCATGACCATGGCTGGTAAAGTCATAGCAACACAGAAAAGTGCAGGGATGAAAAACACCCAGTGGGTCAGCTCGTTTCAATTGTTTAAGACAAGGCTTTTGTCTAGAACACGGTCGAGAAAATTTAAAACCAGAACTAACCTACACTCCCATCTTGACTGGCACCTCTTTCTTCATCAGTTCTTTGCATGTCTTTCTTTCCCCAGGAGTACATAGCAAGACTTTCCTCATTAAAAGAAACAAGAAAGATCAGTCACAAATATGCACAAAACCTGCCACTCACAGACACGGTGCCCACACAGCAACATTTATCAAGGCCCTGCCTATACACAAAAGATTACAGTAACCTACTTTTTTCCTACACAGGAAGCAATTGAGGATCAACTGAATACAACCATCTCTTGTTACCTATTTTCACAGGTGGTACGTGCTGCTTCAGCTTCTGTCTTCCAAGCTGTTGCCTATGAGGAAATGGAAGCATGTTTTATCATAAGAGGAAACCCTTAATTGGTTCATGGCCTCATTTGCCTCTCTATTCACACTCCTAGTAACGGGCGAAGAAACGTCACAGAAGTGATTAGCAAAGCAACCCCAGGACACCTCAAGCCATCCTGTAACTACACATGTCTGTCTTTCCTTTTCACCCCCCACTTCCCAAAGCACCAGGGCAGGAGCAGGCAGGGCAGTCATGTGCTCGGGTCACACGGGGGAGGAGAGAGCAGGAGCAGGCCTGTGGCACCCAGGATTAGTAACAACAATTTCTGCTCTGAACTGGGGTTAGTCCATGTGCAAGTACAGAACTGGTCCAAACACAAAACTGAGTGTGTCAGTTAATCCCAGGTGCCACAAACACTGTACCTTCTTCCATTGCCTCCTCTCAACAAACTGTTTTCTGTGGGCGGGGAGGTCTCCAGGTCCCCCCCAGGCCTGTCCATGCTGGGAGATACCTGCCTCTGTGCCTGCAGCTACCCTAGGCCTGCCTATGGCTTGGGCCTGGGCCTGGGCGTAGTCCTGGTTGTAGGGTTCGCCCTGGCTCTGGCCCTGGTCCCCCACGGCCCTGGTCCCCCATGGCCCTGCTCCCCCCTGGCCCTGCTCCCCCCTCACCCTGGCTGCCCCCCCCCATCTCTCCCCCATTTCTCCTCAGGCCTCTCTGCCCCCTCCAGCCCTGCCCCAGCCCAGCTGTGACTGACAGGCCACCTCCGGCTCCGCTGATTGGCTCAGCCATGGCCAATGGCGCGGCTGTTGCCGGGCAGGCACAAGCAACCCGGGCCTCTCCTCACAGACCCCCTGTACCCGGCTGCCCCCCTGCATCACTGCAGACCCCGGCGCTGGGGCTGGGCCTGAGCGGTGGATTTCTGGCAGCCGTGGCCCTGGGCAGGAGGAGCTGCCTGTTATTGTCTTGTGGCTTTTGGGGGATTTTATTGAGGCGTCTTGGGAGGAATAAAGGCAAAGGGCAGAGGGTTCTGTCCAGGCCCTCTCCTGCGAAGACAGGCCGTCGTGGAAAGGGCCATGTCGGGGCACAGGCCTCGTCCTGCTGCTCTCACCCAGGCCAGCCTGTCAGCCGCGTCATCTCACCCCTGAGCGCAGCTGCTCCTCAGCCAGCCGGGACCCTGGGCCAGCAGAGAGATGGCCTTCAAGAACGCACACACAGAATCACAGAATCACAGAATCACAGTATGTTAGGGATTGGAAGGGACCTCGAAAGATCATCTAGTCCAATCCCCCTGCCGGGGCAGGATTGCTTAGACCATATCACACAGGAATGCGTCCAGGCAGGTTTTGAATGTCTCCAGAGAAGGAGACTCCACAACCTCTCTGGGCAGCCCGTTCCAGTGTTCGGTCACCCTCACCGTAAAGAAGTTTTTCCTCATATTTATGTGGAACCTCCTGTGTTCCAGCTTGCACCCATTGCCCCTTGTCCTGTCAATGCATGTCACTGAGAAGAGCCTGGCTCCATCCTCTTGACACTTGCCCTTTACATATTTATAAACATTAATGAGGTCACCCCTCAGTCTCCTCTTCTCTAAGCTAAAGAGACCCAGCTCCCTCAGCCTCTCCTCATAAGGGAGATGTTCCACTCCCTTAATCATCTTCGTGGCTCTGCGCTGGACTCTCTCTAGCAGTTCCCTGTCCTTCTTGAACTGAGGGGCCCAGAACTGGACACAATACTCCAGATGCGGCCTCACCAGGGCAGAGTAGAGGGGGAGGAGAACCTCTCTCGACCTGCTGACCACACCCCTTCTAATACACCCCAGGATGCCATTGGCCTTCTTGGCCACAAGGGCACATTGCTGGCTCATGGTCATCCTGTTGTCCACTAGGACCCCCAGGTCCTTTTCCCCTACGCTGCTCTCCAATAGGTCTGTCCCCAACTTGTACTGGTACATGGGGTTGTTCTTGCCCAGATGCAGGACTCTACACTTGCCCTTGTTATAGTTCATTAAAATTCTCCCCTCCCAACTCTCCAGCCTGTCCAGGTCTCTCTGAATGGCTGCGCAGCCTTCCGGTCTGTCAGCCACTCCTCCCAGTTTGGTGTCATCAGCAAACCTGCTGACAGTGCACTCTATTCCCTCATCCAAGTCATTAATGAATATATTGAATAGAATTGGTCCCAGTACCGACCCTTGAGGGACTCCGCTAGACACAGGCCTCCAACTGGACTCTGTCCCATTGATCACCACTCTCTGGCTTCTTTCCTTCAGCCACTTCACAATCCACCTCACTACCCGATCATCCAGACCACACTTCCCCAGTTTAGCTGCGAGGATGCTGTGGGAGACCGTGTCAAACGCTTTACTGAAATCGAGATAGACCACATCCACAGCTTTACCATCATCTATCCACCGGGTAACATCCTCATAAAAGGCTATCAAGTTGGTTGAGCATGACTTCCCCTTGGTGAAGCCATGTTGAGTGCCCCTAATGATCCCCCTATCCTTGATGTGCCTAGAGACAGCACCAAGAACAAGTTGTTCCATCACCTTTCCAGGGATGGAGGTGAGGCTGACCGGTCTATAGTTACCCGGGTCCTCCTTCTTGCCCTTTTTGAAGACTGGAGTGACATTCGCTTTCCTCCAGTCCTCAGGCACCTCTCCCGTTGCCCACGACTTACCAAAGATGATGGAGAGTGGCCTAGCAATGACTTCCGCCAGCTCCCTCAGCACCCGCGGGTGCATCCCATCAGGGCCCATGGATTTATGGACGTCCAGGTTGCTTAATTGGTCCCTGACCCAGTCCTTATCAACCAAGACAGATTCCTCCTCTATCCTGACTTCTTCTGAGGCCTCAGGGGTCCGGGGCTCCTCAGGACAGCCTCCAACAGTATAGACAGAGGAAAAGAAGGCATTCAGTAAGTCCGCCTTCTTTTTATCCTCTGTCTCCAGGGCCCCCACCTCATTCATCAGTGGGCCTACATTGCCTCTAGTGTTGGTTTTACCTGCAATGTATTTGAAGAAGCCCTTTCTGTTGTCCTTGACCTCTCTTGCAAGGTTTAATTCCAAGGAGGCCTTAGCTTTCCTAGTTGCCTCCCTACATCCTCTGACAACAGACTTATATTCCTCCCAAGTGGCCAGCCCCTCCTTCCATGATCTGTACACCCTCTTCTTCCACTTGAGTTTGCCCAGCAGTTCCCTGTTCAACCATGCAGGTCTCCTGGTACCCTTCCTTGACTTCCTACCTGTTGGGATGCTCTGATCTTGAGCTCGGAAGAAGCAGTCCTTGAATGCTAACCAAAACACGCAGGGCCTGGTGGCTGAGACCCCCACTCGATCCAGTAGCTGCACTGGGACACCCCACTCGCTCCATCAGCCTAACTGAGACCCCCCACTCGCTCTATCAGCAGCACTGAGACCCCCTACTCACTCCAGTAGCTCCACTGAGACCCCCCACTCGCTCCAGTAACTGCACTGAGACCCCCACTCTCTCCAGTAGCTGCACTGGGACACCCCCACTCACTCCAATAGCTGACTGGGACCCACTCCAGTAGGTGGCACAACAAGCCAGGGGTGCCCACACCCCCTGGTTGGCTCCAGGAGCTGGCACCCAGTCCACCCATGCCAGCGTCCCAGTATCTGACGCATAATCCTTTCAGTTCACATACACACAGGGCAGAGAGTGAGATTACGCAGAGAGATTATTAAGAAAATATTTAATAAGAAGATAGAAGAAGACAGGACAGACATCATCTGTATCCTGCTACCAGTCATTTGTCTCTGGAGAGATTATGGTGTCATCAGGTAGTCCGTCATCTGAAACTTCTTCCACAAGATTAGAGGGGACAAATACTCTTGTGCCATCGGTCAGCTCCCCCACATGCCAGCTGTCTTCATCCAGGTCTCCAAAGATGTAAACATATTGTCCAGTAACTAGAGGAAGCTCTAGTCCAAGCCCTCCTTTGGGATCATCAAACGAATCATATCTGTATCGATCTGCCAGGTTCTCCTGGCACGACGTGGAAATGATACGGTTGGATCTTTCTCTTTCCAGTCGTTCAAACTGCTCACATAATGGGAGCCCTCTTCATCTGCAGCCACTTGGGCCTGAAGCTCCTCAGCTGCTTTCTGTGAGAAGTCGTCCTCCTCCTGTGGCAGCCAGGCTCCGTCAGTCTCTCCCATTTCTCCAGTCCTCTGCTGAAGAAACGTTGCCATGCACAGTTCCTCAATGGAGCTTTGGACAGGCAGTGGCACTCGAGTATTGCTTGGGCGATGGATCATCCCCTGCAGTTTCCTGGCTGTTTCATGCAACTGCTTGCTAATGAGACACATCTCAGCAGTCTCCTTCTTGAGCCTCTCCACCTCCTTCCCCATTTCAGAAGAGCATGCCTTCCTCAGAAGACAATTCTCCTCTTGAAGGACACTGTACTTCTTCTCGAGGTCCTTCAGGGCCCTCTGGAGGTAGGCATTCTGCTCCAGCAGCCTTCTGTGACTGCTACCAGGCAGCCAGTCCTCTTGCTGCCCTACAGTCTGAACACCCACCTCTGCCACAGACTGCCCGCTGCTGGTCCTTCCTTGCAGTGGGGAGTGTGGCTCCAAGTCTTGCCCCATAGCCTCGAGCAAAACCTCCATGTTTTTCCCTTCCTCCTGGAGGTGATCATCTTTTAAGCTCTCGCAGGTTTCCCACTGCTCTTCTCCATCACAGGAGAAAGATGCCATGAGGCTCTCCAAAGAGCAGGGCCCGATGGCCCCAGTGCCCAGGAGGTTCCGTAGGTCATGACAGGCCGTAGCCTTGGCCCTGGCCTCATTGCAGGAAGTGGGCTGCTTGCTCTCAGACCGCTCCAAGATGTACTTTAGGAAGAGTCTCCTCTGCCGTAGCAGTTTGTCTTCAAGGCTGAGGATGCGAGCAGCCTGCTCACCGCTGGTATCCCAGCGCAGCTTTCTGAGGATGTCCTGGAGCTTACCATGGGCTTCGCTGCTCCTCCAGGCTCCTCCCACCAGCTTCTTGGCCAGCTGACGCTGCAGGTGCCGTGCCTGACGCATGGCATCATCGCGCTGCTGCTGCAGCATCCCCTGCACCTCGCTCAGTTCAGCCTCCTTCAAGCGTAGCAGCTGGCGGATCTCCACCGCCCGCTGCTGCTGGTTCAGCTCTCGCAGCCGCTGGAGCTCCCGTGCCTGCCGCTGCTCCCATTTGGAGCATAGCCGTTTAGCCAGGAGCTGCCGGTCCCGCTCTGCTGCCTCCATCAGCTTGTGAGTTTCAGTGGCAAAGCAGCAGCACAGCTCTTGGGAGCGGAGTTGCTCAGCCTCCAGCTCAGCCCACAGCCTCTCCAGCTGCTGCTTGTGCTCATCCTTCTTCGCTGGGCCCCAGCAGGTTGAGGGGCAGCTGCCTGCCACAGGTCCCTGTCGTGCACGATGCCGGCTCATGGCTGCAGGGATGGCAACCAAACGCTACCACTAACGGCTACCAACGTCACGCCTCACTGCCTCTCAGCAGCTGCTGCCTCCCTTGACCGTGCGGGAGCGGAGACAGCATCTGCAATCAGCCAGGGCTGGGTGAGTGTGGCCTTATACACCTGTCCTGGCCATGACCACACAATGGAGGGGTGGGGCCACATGACCTTATAAGGTATGTCCTGGCCATGACCACACAATGGAGGGGTGGGGCCACATGACCTTATAAGGTATGTCCTGGCCGTGACCACACAATGGAGGGGTGGGGCCACATGACCTTATAAGGTATGTCCTGGCTGCAACCACACAAAGGAGGGGTGGGGCCGTATGGCCTTATAAGGTATGTCCTGGTCCCAACCACACAAAATTTGTGTCATCTAACGCCATCTCCTGTGAATGTGCCATTGTGTTCATTGTCATGTTGAGTCCTTTTGTCTAGTCTGGCTTGGAACATCTTGAGACATTTTGGTTATTTTAATTGAAAAGGACACCTCCTGGGGTGTAAGAGCTGTCAGTTTTCCTTTCCACACCCTCAATTCCCAGGGATTCCCAGGGCTATCAAGAGCTAACTCTCTGTGGCACTGCTCAGTTCCGCTACCAATGGTGTGCAGGGTCATCCATAATGAAATCAGTACAACGCATCAGCCTGGGAGTCAGACAGGTGTTGAACAAGGATGAGAGTACATCAGAGTGCAGAGAGGTTAATGCGTGCTTGTCCAGCTTAAAGCCAGCACCTACGGGGAGACCACTGCCATGGCATCCGCAGAAAGACACCGTCTCTTCCACTTCCCACCCACCACCAAGATGTCTTGTGGTATACGCTGTATACCAAGCCAACTGCATTGATTCTGGAAAGATACAGGGGCCTTGGGACATCTTGAAGCATAATTACAACCCCTTTTATATCCAAAGGAACATCCAAGAAGGCCTCGTAGGAATCAGAAACCGTTTTGCAGCTCAAGCATGTCACTGGACGGCAAATCAAAATGCTCAGCGATAGGGGAAGTTGACTGTGCTGGTTTATGTCGTCTGTACCTAGTACGCCAGTCACACGATGAGCTGTTTATCACAGGCAGTGACAGGGAGGTGTTGGCTGGACCCTGTGATGGGGACGGGGACAGGGACAGGCAGGGGGTGGCGCATCACCTGTGTGACCTGCACACGGTCCAGCTGGTCCCCGGTCCCCAGCTGCACGTAGGGGATCCTCCCTTGCATGTAGACTCATCCCTGGTTGTCCACCAGCCCCAGATGGTTGTACCCCACAGACCAGGCCAGCACCTTGGGGACAAGGTGATGGTGAGGTGACACCACTGGGGACACACCCCCAAGGTGGCAAGGACCCCTCCTAGGGATATCCCCCCACCTTGATGGCATTGCTGGGATTGCCCTAAGGAAGGGGCTCAGCCCCCACTGACCCCTGGCACTGGGGGACTGCCCCAACAGGGACCTCACCCTACACCTTCTGCAAGACAGACCCGGAAAGATCATGCCAGCATGGTGGGACAGCGACGCTTCTTCCTGAAGGAAAGACACAGGGGGTGGTTACCTCCCTTTCCATTTTACCCCCTTCCTGGTCTTGTCGCTGCCCAAGGGGCAGGCAGACCAGGGGAGGAGGTTCCCTGCCTGGCCTGCAGCTCCCTCCCTCGGCATGATTTGGGTGATTTGGGGTTATTTTACTGTGGCAGTGAGACAAAGCTGGGCTCCAGAGCTGAGCGCAGTGGGACCCAAGGAAGGGCATGACGGTCTTGAGGCTTTTAAGGGCTTTGCACCGAGCCCTGTCCCTGCTGGAGGGGACGCTGGTCACGTTCAAGACAAAGGTACTGAAGCCCTTGTTGTCACGTGCGTCTGTCGTGCCCCCCAGACCACAGGTCTACCCTTGTCCTGGGTGGTCAGTGCTGCTTTCTGCATGGGGCCGTGTCTGAGTCCTGCAGGGACCTGTCTGTCCTGGCTGCCCCGCCAAAGAGCTGCTTCCTCTGGGCAAGGGGACAGGGGAGTCACCCCCCACCATTGCCTGCCTACTGACGGTAACTCAGCCCTGGGGCAGCTCGGTGCCCTTCGGGGCTTGCCAGCTCCGATTTGGGGCTCAGCAGGGCTTTTGCACATCTTGGGTACCATTTTCTGGTGCCCCCTGAGCTCCCCCCCACTCCCACACAAGCACGGAGGCGTTATGGAGAAATGGCTTTTAATGGAAAAAAAAAAACCCAAGAGCAAAGGAGCAAATATGTCAAGAAATCTCCTCTAATTTAACACCACGCCACCGCCCCCCCCTACAATTACACCACCCATGCCCCCAACCCATCCCCCCCAATCTCCATCTCATCCCTGCTGTGGGTCTCATCTCACCTTCCCACTCCAGTGCTGGCTGCCAGAGCCCTGCGCTCGCTGGGTGCGTTTGTCCAGGTGCTCTTCTGTCACTTCTTCCTCCACTTTTCCAGCCTGCCAGGCTGGGACATGCCCGGCTGGGACGTGCCTGGCTGGGACATGCCTGGCTGGGGTGGTGGCAGGTCCATCCCTGCATCCCACCACAGCTCCTGGGGCTCCATCCTGACGGTGGTGAGTTGCTTTACACTAAGGCCTGCGTTGGTGGTCTCGGGGATGCTGTAATTGGGGGTGATCAGTTCCGTGGGCAGTGAGAGCGAGCTGATGTAGCAGTGGGGGATGGCTCCGTCAGTGCCACCAGGGTCCCCAGGCATGTGGACGCTGCTGGGACCATTCTGGATGACCAGGGAGCAACTCAGAAGCATCTCCTTGAGCAGTGCAATGTCACCTGCCGGGTCCCCAACAGCTTGGGTACGAAGGGCAGCACAGGGGCTGAGGAGGACGTCGCTGCGTAGGGGGATGTTGCTGCCCAGGGGTGCCCCCGCGCGGGTGGTTGTGTCAGAGATGCTGAGCTGTGCAAACTGCCTGTCCACGTGCTGGCAGTTGGGGAAGCACAGTGGCAGCACCGGTGGGGCTGGGGCCACCGCTCTCCCCTGATGGTTCAAGGGTGCAAAGTGTTGCACTTGGCCCTAAGGGGTCCCAGGGGCCGTCCAGGCCGGGGGGGTCCTGTAGCCCCGGGGCCCCACAGGGCAGTACCCGTCAGAGACACAGTGCCAGGACCGAGTGTGGAGGTGGCCGGTGGAGGTGGGTTGGTGCCCGTCCACTGGGTGCTGAAGACCCAGGGGTTGAAGAAGGAACTGCACGGAGCTCTCAGCAGACCTGTGTGGGTGAGTGGGAGCCGTGCTGGGCTGGGGGCCTCTCCAGGGGCACCCACCAAGCCAGCCCCGATGGCCAACAACCCCCGGCTCTGAGCCAGGCACGTGGGGAGGTTGTAGCCAGGGTGCTCCCCGCAGAGTGAGCTGCTGTGCCAGCAGGACGCAGCTGCAGATCGGGGAGCAGACTCGGTTTTAGGAGACAGAAGGGAAGAGATGGCGATACTTGCTGGGGGTGCCTGTGGGGCCTGGGGTGCCACCCTTGCTGGGGGTGCCCAGGCTGCGGGGAAGGGCTGCTCCTGCGCGGGCAGTCGGCACAGTTTGGCTGAGCCTGAAAGAGAGCTGGGAGCGATGGCCAGCGGTCACCTGTGCTCCTTCCCCCAAGATTGTCCCCAGGCTGCAGGGGTGGGGGCGGTCCCTACCTTGCGGGTAGAAGGTTTCAGGACAGACAAAAGGCTGAAGCAGACAGGGGACCTGGGGGGCCTGGGGGCCGCACGGTGAGAGCCGCAGTGCTGGCAGCACCATGGTCCGTTCTGTCTGTTGACTGCTAAAGACTCTGGGGATGCCGGCTGTGGCCTTCTGTTTGGGAGTCTCCCAGGAAGGAATGTGGGGGCTCCCTGTGTTCCACCCTGCCCCCAACAGCCTCCCCAGCTTCTCGTGGGGAGGAAAAGGGTTAACAAAAGAGGAACAGCCAGTGGCCCAGTGCCCAACAGGAAACCAGCAAGGAGCGGTGTCCCTCAAGGGTCCCTACTGGGACCAGTACACTTTAATATTGGTGGCATGGACAGTGGGATCGAGTGCACCCCCCAGCAAGGCTACAGGTGACACCAAGCTGAGTGGTGCAGTCGATATGCTTGAAGGAAGGGATGCCACCCAGAGGGACCTGCTTGCTCTTCTCCAAAACAGAGGCATTTCACATCCCAGAGAGGGGAAAAACCACATAAAAGCAAACAAAGAAAAACATTTGTGTTTTTAAGAATGATCTAAAATGAAGCAGGAGGTACAGAGCATAACAGACCTTTCAAGAGGAGGAGTTTCAGGAGAGTTTTCTGCTCACAAAGCCCCTGGGAAGAAAACTGATCATGACTACAGCCTCTGGAGACCCTTTATCTTCTCCTCTGTTCGTACTCAGGGTTTACACCTAAGGCTTCAGTGTTGAGGTTCTGCAACAGCTATACACCCTTGCACAGAGCCAGCACAGCCTGAACTGCATTACTCCCCCCAGGTCACTAATTGCCTGCAGGCAATTTAGTGAGCGTGGACTGAAACTCCCAGACTCAGGCAGCCACCTGGGTACGTAGGATCATTTCAGCCTGCCAAACCACTCTCTATTATCTACCGGCAGTCCTGGTTAACTGGAGAAGTTCCAGCTGACTGGAAATTAGCAAATGTAACACCCATTTACAAGAAGGGCCGGAAGGATGATCCAGGCAACTATAGGCCTGTCAGCCTGACCTCGGTGCCAGGCAAGGTGACGGAACAGATCATCCTGAGTGCCATTACATGGGTGATGCAGGACAATCGGGGCATTGGGGCCAGCCAACATGGATTCATGAAAGGCAGGTCCTGCTTGACCAACCTGATCTCCTTCTATGACAAAGTGACCTGCTTAGTAGATGAGGGCAGGGTTGTGGATGTAGTCTATCTAGACATCAGCAAGGCATTCGACACTGTCTCCCACAGCATCCTCCTAGACAAACTGGCTGCCCGGGGCTTGGATGGGTGGACTCTTCAATGGGTTAAAAACTGGCTGCATGGCCGAGCCCAGAGAGTGGTGGTGAATGGGGCAAAGTCCAACTGGCGGCCAGTCACTAGCGGTGTTCCCCAGGGCTCAGTTCTGGGGCTGGTGCTGTTCAATATCTTTGCAGATGATCTAGATGTAGGGATTGAGTGCACCCTCAGCAAACTTGCAGAAGACACCAAGCTGGGTGGCAGTGTCGATCTGCTGGAGGGTAGGAAGGCCCTACAGAGGGATCTGGTCAGGTTAGATAGATGGGCCAAGGCCAACAGCATGAGGTTCAAGAAGAACAAGTACCGAGTCTTACACTTCGGCCACAACAACCCCATGCAGCGCTACAGGCTGGGGGAAGAATGGTTAGAAAGCGGCCCAGCAGAAAGAGACTTGGGGGTGCTGATCGACAGCCGGCTAAACATGAGCCAGCAGTGTGCCCAGGTGGCCAAGAAGGCCAATGGCATCCTGGCCTCTCTTAGGAATAGTGTAGGCAGCCGGTCTAGGGAAGTGATCGTCCCTCTGTACTCGGCACTGGTGAGGCCACATCTTGAATCCTGTGTCCAGTTGTGGGCCCCGCACTTCAAGAAAGATGTTGAGGTGTTGGAGCGAGTCCAGAGGAGGGCGACCAAGCTGGTGAAGGGTCTGGAGGGTCTGACCTATGAGGAACGGCTGAGGGAGCTGGGGTTGTTTAGCCTGGAGAAGAGGAGGCTCAGAGGTGACCTTATTGCAGTCTACAACTACCTGAAGGGAGGTTGTAGCGCCGTGGGAGTCAGCCTCTTCTCCCAGGCAACTAGCGATAGGACAAGAGGACACAGCCTCAAGCTTTGCCAGGGGAGGTTCAAGTTGGACATTAGGAAGACCTTCTTCTCAGAAAGGGTTATTAGACATTGGAACGGGCTGCCCAGGGAGGTGGTAGAGTCACCATCTCTGGAGGTGTTTAAGCAAAGACTGAACATGGCACTTAGTGCCATGGTCTAGTGGCCATGGTGGTGTCAGGGCAATGGTTGGACTCGATGAGCCCAGAGGGCTCTTCCAACCTGGTTGATTCTGTGATTCTGTGATTCTGTGATATTTATTTTCTTTATCGTCTTTGGATATGTCACTTAGCACATAGCCTCCTACCCACTGTCTTTTCTCCCAGCCTCACAGATCTCCGAAACATTCAAATGATTTGCAAAACAGGCAATTTACGTGTCTCTGACACAAACACTTCCTGAGCTCCCTCCCGGCTTTTGCACCCAGCAACAAATGGAACGCTATTCCTGCCCGTTGGTTTGCTGCTGACAGGAGCCAATGACCCCCATCGATGCTATTTCGGCAGAGAGAATTGCCCGTGCAGCTTCCCCGGTGTGTGCAGACTGTCCCCACCCCACCTTCCTCCCACCCTCGCCTGCATGCTCCCACCCTCCCCACTCCGCTCCCAGCTGGACCAGCTCCCTGCACCAGCTCCCTGCCTCCCCGCGGGGTGCTCGCAGTTCCCAGGAGCACAAGCAGCCCCGTCTGCCTGCCTCTGCCTCTGCCTCTGCCTCTGCCTCTGCCTCTGCCTCTGCCTCTCCTCCCGTCCCGCCAGCGCAAGCGAGTTGAGGGTTTGTGGGTGCGAATTAAGGGGCAGGCTGGGAGATACTGTTGTGGGTGTCTATTACAGGCCACCAGATCAGGATGAGGAGGGTGATGAGGCCTTCTACAGGCAGCTGAGAGCAGTCTCTCAATTAGAGGCCCTGGTTGTCATGGGGGATTTCAACTACCCTGATATTTGCTGGGAGGCCTACTCAGCCAGCCATCCTCAGTACAGGAGGTTCCTCCAGTGCATTGATGATAACTTTCTGATGCAAATGGTGGATGAGCCAACTAGGAGAGGAGCGCTGCTGGATCTTATCCTCACTAACAAGGAGGGTCTGGTTGAAGCGGTGAAGGTAGAGGGCAGCCTTGGTTGTAGTGACCATGAGATGGTAGAGTTCAGGATCTCATGTAGCAGGAACAGAATAGCTAGCAGAATCACAACCCTGGACTTCAGGAGGGCCAACTTTGGCCTTTTCAAGCAATTGCTAGGGGAAATCCCATGGGACAGGGTACTAGAAGGTAAGGGGGGCCCAAGATAGTTGGTTAGCATTCAAGGACTGCTTCTTCCGAGCTCAAGATCAGAGCATCCCAGCAGGTAGGAAGTCAAGGAAGAGTACCAGGAGACCTGCATGGTTGAACAGGGAACTGCTGGACAAACTCAAGTGGAAGAAGAGAGTGTACAGATCATGGAAGGAGGGGCTGGCCACTTGGGAGGAATATAAGTCTGTTGTCAGAGGATGTAGGGAGGCAACTAGGAAAGCTAAGGCCTCCTTGGAATTAAACCTTGCAAGAGAGGTCAAGGACAACAGAAAGGGCTTCTTCAAATACATTGCAGGTAAAACCAACACTAGAGGCAATGTAGGCCCACTGATGAATGAGGTGGGGGCCCTGGAGACAGAGGATAAAAAGAAGGCAGACTTACTGAATGCCTTCTTTTCCTCTGTCTATACTGTTGGAGGCTGTCCTGAGGAGCCCCGGACCCCTGAGGCCCCAGAGGAAGTCAGGATAGAGGAGGAATCTGTCTTTGTTAATGAGGACTGGGTCAGGGACCAATTAAGCAACCTGGACGTCCATAAATCCATGGGCCCTGATGGGATGCATCCGCGGGTGCTGAAGGAGCTGGCGGAAGTCATTGCTAGGCCACTCTCCATCATCTTTGGTAAGTCGTGGGCAACGGGAGAGGTGCCTGAGGACTGGAGGAAAGCAAATGTCACGCCAGTCTTCAAAAAGGGCAAGAAGGAGGACCCGGGTAACTATAGACCGGTCAGCCTCACATCCATCCCCGGAAAGGTGATGGAACAACTTGTTCTTGGTGCTGTCTCTAGGCACATCAAGGATAGGGGGATCATTAGGGGCACTCAACATGGCTTCACCAAGGGGAAGTCTTGCTCAACCAACTTGATAGCCTTTTATGAGGATGTTACCCGGTGGATAGATGATGGTAAAGCTGTGGATGTGGTCTATCTTGATTTCAGTAAAGCGTTTGACACGGTCTCCCACAGCATCCTCGCAGCTAAACTGAGGAAGTGTGGTCTGGATGATTGGGTAGTGAGGTGGATTGTGAAGTGGCTGAAGAAAAGAAGCCAGAGAGTGGTGGTCAATGGGACAGAGTCCAGCTGGAGGCCTGTATCTAGCGGAGTCCCTCAAGGGTTGGTACTGGGACCAATTCTATTCAATATATTCATTAATGACTTGGATGAGGGAATAGAGTGCACTGTCAGCAAGTTTGCTGATGACACCAAACTGGGAGGAGTGGCTGACAGACCGGAAGGCTGCGCAGCCATTCAGAGAGACCTGGACAGGCTGGAGAGTTGGGAGGGGAGAATTTTAATGAAATATAACAAGGGCAAGTGTAGAGTCCTGCATCTGGGCAAGAACAACCCCATGTATGAGTACAAGTTGGGGACAGACCTGTTGGAGAGCAGTGTAGGGGAAAGGGACCTGGGGTCCTAGTGGACAACAGGATGACCATGAGCCAGCAATGTGCCCTTGTGGCCAAGAAGGCCAATGGCATCCTGGGGTGTATTAGAAGGGGTGTGGTTAGTAGGTCAAGAGAGGTTCTCCTCCACATCTACTCTGCCCTGGTGAGGCCGCATCTGGAATATTGTGTCCAGTTCTGGGCCCCTCAGTTCAAGAAGGACAGGGAACTGCTAGAGAGAGTCCAGCGCAGAGCCACAAAGATGATCAAGGGAGTGGAACATCTCCCTTATGAGGAGAGGCTGAGGGAGCTGGGTCTTTTTAGCTTAGAGAAGAGGAGACTGAGGGGTGACCTCATTAATGTTTATAAATATGCAAAGGGCAAGTGTCAAGAGGATGGAGCCAGGCTCTTCTCAGTGACATCCCTTGACAGAACAAGGGGCAATGGGTGCAAGCAGGAACACAGGAGGTTCCACATAAATATGAGGAAAAACTTCTTTACGGTGAGGGTGACCGAACACTGGAACGGGCTGCCCAGAGAGGTTGTGGAGTCTCCTTCTCTGGAGACATTCAAAACCCGCCTGGACACATTCCTGTGTGATATGATCTAGGTAATACTGCTCTGGCAGGGGATTGGACTAGATGATCTTTTGAGGTCCCTTCCAGTCCCTAACTTTCTGTGATTCTGTGATTTTTTTTTGCCAAACTTCTGTATTAGATGGCTGCTATTAGCCATGAAGCATTTAGAGGCAGGGTATTCTGGAGTGCCGAGTTAGTTACTGGCCAGACTCGACTGATATTTCTGCTGTAAGACGTCTTAACTGGCCTCTCAATTCATGGGCATTCTTTTCTGAAACCCCTTCTTACTGTGGCCAGTGTTAGTTAAAAGTGACCCTGTCTGGACAAGAGCAGACCCAGCGACAGCCGTAGGCAGAGCAAGGTCAGAAAGTAAAAAGAAGGGAGGACGTGGCCATAGAAGGTGAGAGCTGCAATAGTGACAACTCCCTACCATGCCCAGCTTTGGTTCTCTTGGTCTGTCGGGGTCCGGTCTCCTTCCCAGCACGTGCAGAGCAGGCATGTCAGGATGGCCAGGGCCGAGAGAAAACAAGCCATGGGCTGGCAAGCAGAGCCCTAGCAAAGGCGTGCGGGGCGCCCCATTTTCTGCACGGAGCTCTCCGTGCCCACAGCTTCCACATGTAGCCGAGTGCTCGCACCCCACGGTGCACCCAGCACTGCCCCGCACCCTCACACCCATCTAGAACTGCAGCCGCGACAGGGCCTCAGCAGCCTCCTCTCTCCACAGGTGCCTCTCTGCAGCTTCAGGAGCCCGGCACAACGCCAGCAGCTGTCCCTCGCTCCCAGCCAACCATCCTGCGCACCCCAGTACCCCTGAGAGCCAGACACAATGCCAGGAGAGGCTGCCTGTGCCTGAAAAACTGGCCCGCCTGCCACAGAGCATGGGGGGACTGGCCCGTGCCAGCCCAGACAACCGCCTGGCACATTCGCCCCCAGCCTGCCCCTCATGGCTGTCCAACTCAGCCAGCCGGCTGTTGCGGGACTGGCCCAGCACCCTCCAGCACCTGGTGGAACTGAAACTACCCCCCCTGCCCCCCAAGCCCATGGCCTTTATCCTCCTGCAAGGACTTGAGGCAGCCCCACCAGCATACAGGTTGGGGGTGCAATGAGAGACTCCAGATGCACAGCTTCAGGGGTCAACCATTCATTGCTGAAGAAGAGCATAGCAATGAATCCAGAGCAGTAGCACAATTGCCTGGCTTGTGTTGAGAGGGCACGGAGTAAATGCACGCAGACCAATATGATCGTTAAGCAGATCTCATTTATTCGCGTATCTGAGGGTACATTTATACTATTCTGGTTTTGTACACGCTGTGTGTACATGTCATTTCTATTATGATTGGTTAGTATGCTTTGTTCACACGCCTCTATATTAGTTCTGATTGGCTTATGCTAAAAAGTTATATCTTGCAGGTGCAGCATTCTTTCTTATTTTTCAACTTCTCCCATATCTTGTTGGTCTCATAGCTAAGGCCCTTGTTCTGTATTATGATTGGCTAGTTCATCACCACCCCATTACAACCCCCTGGACATGCCTGGACATAGCTCGTTCAGTACCTCGTTCCCACCATTGTCCCGTGGGAACCCCACAAATCCCCCTTTTTGTTTTTGAACGAGCCATGTCCTGTCTCGTCCTTTTTGTCTTCGTTTCTTATTTAAACCTGGTTCCCTGTGTCTCGCAGAGCCCGGTCAGAGAATCCCAGCCTTGGTTACCCATAAATCCTGCTCTCTGTTGTTGTGCCAAAAAGGCTGTATTGACCATTCGTTGTACAGTTCTCTGCAAACATGCAAACAAACAGGGTAACACAAGTAGGATAATGCCTATTATAAACATTCCCATAAGTAAATTCTATCTACAAAACATGCAGTTTGCTTCAGAACACACTGTTATTCTCTGTTATTCTAGCTGAAAGGAAAGTTACTGACAGGAAAGCTGATTCTGTATAAAGGTAACACAGAGCAGGCCTTTTAGAGCCTACTCTGAGGCCTACTCTTGCTAAACCGTTCCTAAACCATCCAGTATCAATTTCCCCCTTTGGAAGTAGTTAGATTTATTATCTCACTACTTCCATATACTATTCTCAATGATTACCTCAACACAACCCACGCAGATCCCTATGATAATTATAATCACAACTATATAAACTATTCCCTCTAATAATGTGGCTAACGATCCTTTTAGAGACAATCCACCTAATTCTTGCAGGATTTTGTTGAACCAACTATTTCCTGCTGCATCCCTGATTGCCCTGCTGTCTTCTGCTACTCTGTCGGATCTCTGGATCTGGATTCCACCTCCACATATGGTTTAATACATTTGATCGGAAACCATCATACTCCTGTGCCTGTAGAGACAGAAGCATAACCTCGACCCATTAGTAATAGTTCCCCTGGTCCTAACCACTCGTTAGTACCTGGTTCCCTATACCACACTTTGCCTTTGTTTTGCACATAGCTTGCTCCCTGTCGAACTGCCTCCCAATGTATTACAACTGGGGGTCGCTCCTTATCTCCTGCTAAAGTTAAATGGTTAAGTACATAAACAGCTTTTGCAAGTCTCTCAGAAGGTTCAGTCACCTCTCCCCCTTTTTGTTTTTGCAGAAGCTGTTTCAATGTACTATGAGCACGTTCCACAATCGCCTGACCCGTAGGCGAATGCGGAATCCCAGTGACATGTGTAATACCCCATAGCTGACAAAATTGACGAAAAATCTGTGAACAATATGCTGGTCCATTATTAGTCTTAAGTTGTTGTGGAACCCCAAGACTTGCAAAGCAAGCAAGTAAATGTCGTTTGACATGACGACCTGTTTCCCCAGTTTGTGCTGTTGCCCATATTACATGTGAAAATGCATCAACAGATACATGAACATATTTGAGCCTTCCAAATTCTGCAATGTGAGTAACATCCATTTGCCACAGTTGTAACGCACTCAGTCCTCGAGGATCTACCCCTATTCCAATTCCCATGCCAATTTTCTGACAACTAGGACAAACACTAACTAATTCACGTGCTTGTGCCATGGTGAGGTGAAATTGTTTCCCTAACATTTTCGCTGATTGATAAAAGAATTGATGGGATAGGTGTACTTGTTCAAATAAATTTGGTGATATTTGCGTATAGAACACAAGTGTGTCTGCTTTATTATTTCCAATGCTCAAACCTTGATCAAATTGATGATTACGAATGTGGGTGACAAAATAAGGTATCTCTCTGAGGTTTATTGCTTGATGCAACTGTAGCAAAATGGTGTAAAGTCACATATTTCTTATTGGTCGTATAAAAACTTTTTCATTTCGATTTACAATGCCTGCTGCATAAAGAGAGTCTGTTACAATATTGACAGGTGAATCCTTCCATTTTATAAAGACCTGGTATATTGCAAAAAGTTCAAGTGTCTGCAATGAGTCCTCAGTTTGTCCTGAGAATTTGCAATGTTTCCATTGTCCATCCTCTTGCCAGGTAATAACTGCTGAGTGTGATCGCTTTCCTGCATCAGTAAAAACAGTTAGTCCAGTCACAGGTATCTCTGATCTGATAGGTTTTTCTTCCCAATCCTGTTTGCAAATAAACTGTAGCTTTTTATCTTTTGGTAAATGCGTTAACAATTGTCCAGTAAAGTCCTGTAAGGCCATTTGAAAAAGAGTTGACTGATTTGTTAACCACTGTAGATATTCCTTTCTGATAGGTAAACAGATAGCATCTGAGTCTAGTCTGGTAATGTCTGTAATCCTTTTATGTACTTTGATAAGCAATTGTGCTATTGCTTCCACTCTGGTACAAATTGTTGTTTTAGGATGAAAAACCAAAGAGTCCACTCGAGCATTGCCTTCTGCAATAAACCCAGGCAAATTAGTATGATTTCTTACATGTAAAACGTAAAACAATGCAGTTCGGATTTGAATTTCTTGCCACAGAGCTCGCAGCAATTCAAAAACACACTGATTACATATATGCTCTATAACAGATCTATCCAATTGCTTTATAATGCCAGCTACATATGCTGAATCAGTAATCAAATTAAAGGGAATGGGAAAATTCTGAAATATTTTTAATACAGCTCGTAATTCTACCACCTGAGGTGAACCCTTTTGTTGTACTACCATAGATTCCCACTTGCCATCAGAATACCAGACAAGGCCTGCCTTGCCTGTGTTCCCAGATCCATCCGTAAAAATGGTAGTTCCATCCACAGGAGTGTCTGCGCACAACACTCCTGTGGCAATTGGAAGTTCCACGCTCAATTTTATGACAGGATGGGAGGGCAAGTGGTAAACAACCTGTCCCGAGAAATTCTCCATGGCTGTTTGCAAAGCAAAGCTATTAGCCATACACTACTCAAAATATTGAGCTGCAATAGGAACGGTTAGTGATGCAGGATCTCTGGCCACAAGCTCCCGACATCGCATCCGACCTTTGATGATAATCTGTGCCAATAGCTCTGCAATCAGGGGAACAGTTTTCTTTGTTCTTAAAGGTAGAAACAACCATTCCAATACATGTAACGAATTTGATCATTCTGAATTCCATTGACCAATTATTGCATACGGAATTTGCCTATCAAACAAAGTGATAATTTGTATTTCCTGATTCAAATCAATACGATGTACAAATTTGGAATGTAGCCTGCTTTCTATTTCTGTAATCAGTTGCTGTATCTCTGAAGTAGTGTGTCGTGGTGCTGTTAAAGTTGTGTCCCCTGCTAACAATTGGAATAGAGACTGCAATTGTGACGACGTAAGCCCCAAGTGCGGCCGCAGCCATAACTTGAGCCTTATGTTCCACAGTACCCACTTTTGCACATGCCTTTATCATAACATTCAAATCTGTTTTTCCAGGTAAAGCTTCAATGATCTTTTGACAATCAGCATTAGCATTATCCCTGTTTGCCACAGGTCCAAGGCTTGGCAGCCGCACAGGTTAACCCTGCGTGGAAACACCAGTCCTGCACTCCCTGCGGTTTGGGTTGTGAGTTAACTGCATAGGCCTGGAACTCGTTGGGAAGATTCATTTGTCTCAGCATACGATTCCCCCCCCCCCCCCCCGCGTTCTTTCTCCAGTTTCCCTGCATTCTGCAGCTGGTTGTTATCAGCTGACCTTGAGCATTATACTGAGACCTGCACAGCTTCACAAAATGCCCTAGCTTCCCACAGCAATGACACATCAAAACAGTTATCTCTCCCACTCAGCTTCAACTTCTTAAGGCAGTTTTTCTTAAAGTGACCTTCCTGTTCTCATGTATAACAACGATGAACTACCTTAATTGCCGCCGCAAAAGTTTTTGCTAAATACTCCATCTGAAATATGGTGGTTCCTACTTTCTCACAAGCATCCATTAGCTCAGTTAAGGTGGGGTTACGATTTGCCATCCCCGCAGCAACCCCTCTGCAGTCCTCACCTGTGTTGTCCCTCGCCAACTATAGTGGCAATGCTTCTCCCACAACCCTCCAATCCAACAGTTGCCAAATATTTCCTCCCTCAGGACCCGCACCCACAATCACCGGATATGCCCGTGGAATCACAACTCCTTCTAATAACGCATCTCGAATGACCCCTTTCCATTTTACTCCTCCCCCCCCCTCCCCTGTATACGCAGGCAGACGCTGACCCTCTCCGCCACCTCCCACATTACCAGATGGACGCAAACCTCCCCCCCGGCCCTGATCTAAAGGTGGAGTAGGGATTTGCAAAGGAGGTTGAGGTGGCCCTAATGCTTGTCCCGAACACAGAGGGGGGTTTGGGGGAGACATAGTCACGTGTCCCGAGGCGTTGGCTGAACGATGCTGCTGCAATTCCGTCTTTAATTCTTCCAGTCGTCTACCAAGCTCTGTCATGTCAAGTTCGTGTCCATTTCATGATGGTAACGGTCCTTTAAGTCCTTGTGACTCTGGTACTGCTGACTCCGTAACTGGAGACTTTAAGGGTGGTCGTTTAGCACCGGAATGTAAACTTTGTTCAACAGACTCAGGAAACGGTGAATCCGGTAAAGGTGGATACGAAGCAGGTTTACCCTCCTTCTTGTCCTCCTGCTCAGCCTCATCCGTAGAGAGATCAATGAGAGGGAGGGGGTTTCGGAGGGGGTTTCTGCCAAGTCTCCTGTTCAGCGTCTGAATCAATTAGTCCAAATCGAGCTCGTGTTTTAGGGCGCACTATCAGTCCTGATGGATCTGTATCTATTTTACTCGCTCCCCGCTCCTCAGCTTTTTTCGGAGCCGTCCGTACCGAAGGCGATAAAGGAGCTGCCACCGGTACAGCCACCGGGGCCGTGGGAGGTGTTGGTCCCGCAAACAGTGAGGGGGTAGTAGACGTCTGCGGTCCTAAAGCCATAAAAGCTGTATGTGTGACTTCTCTCTCTGCTTTTATTCCTTTTAACGCTTCGCTAACCAGCCTCCATGTAGCAGACAATTTAAAGGCTTCCTTATCACCACTTGACACCGCATTCCAGAGAGAGTCACCAATCTTCTCCCATAAAGGCACTTCAAAGACATCATTAAAGGTTGTAAAATGTCCTTTATCTTTTGCCCAAAGCAGTAACTGCTTTAACGCAGCTTCGTCATATTTAATTCCTCTCTCGGAGAGTATATGTTGGAGGAGTTTCACCACTGCCACTTCTGTCTTGGTCAGGGTAGACCCCATTCCTCCCCCAGCTGCCTGGGAAGCCCTACCCAGGTTTTCCTTTGCTAGCAAAACTCAGGCTTACCACATCCGTTCCTGCCGGTGCGAAAATGCAGTGCCGGGGCAGCACTCTACAGCTGGCTTCCTCTCACCGTTTCCTTTCGTGCCGTTGTCCGCTGCTTCTCCGCAGTCTCCGGCCGAAGGCCCCTGGTCCGGGGGAATGTCCCTGTTCGGGCGCCACTTGTTGAGAGGGCACGGAGTAAATGCACGCAGACCAATATGATCGTTAAGCAGATCTCATTTATTCGCGTATCTGAGGGTACATTTATACTATTCTGTTTTTGTACACGCTGTGTGTACATGTCATTTCTATTATGATTGGTTAGTATGCTTTGTTCACACGCCTCTATATTAGTTCTGATTGGCTTATGCTAAAAAGTTATATCTTGCAGGTGCAGCATTCTTTCTTATTTTTCAACTTCTCCCATATCTTGTTGGTCTCATAGCTAAGGCCCTTGTTCTGTATTATGATTGGCTAGTTCATCACCACCCCATTACCACCCCCTGGACATGCCTGGACATAGCTCGTTCAGTACCTCGTTCCCACCATTGTCCCGTGGGAACCCCACAGGCTTGTAATGGCAGCAAACCCAGGAATTCACCAGTTCTGGGATGAACTTCATATCAGGGCATGGAGGGACATGGATGTCTGTGGTATCAGCAGGCAGGAAGCTGGGCTTGGTCCCCGCTGACCATAAAGAGGAGGGTTTGGACCCTAAAAAGGAGGCTTTCAATGTTAGAATCAAAACTTTGGACCCTAAAAATGAAGCTTTGAGCCCTAAAAGAGGGCTTTGGAGCATAAAAATGAGTATTTGTAAACTCAGCATGCGGCTTGGACCCTAAAAACCACTGGCTGGATCCTAAAAGTGAGCCTTTGGACACTGAAAATGAGGCTTTGGAAAACAAAATGTGGCTTTGGACTATAAAAATGAGACTTTGCAAACTGAAACGGAGCCTTTGGACCATAAAATGAGGCTTTGGATCCCAAAATGAGGTTTTCTGCCATGAAAGTGAGGGTTTGGACCCTAAAAATAAGGCTTTGTACTCTAAAAATGAGGACTTGGACCTTCCAAATCAAACTTGGGGCCTTAGAAATGAGGCTCTGCGTTCTTGAAATGAGTCCTTGGACCTTACAAGGGGTGCCTGGAACAGATAAATGCAGCTTTGGGCCCTAAAAGTGAGGCTTTGGGACCTAAAAAGGAGGCTTTTACCCTAGAATCAAATTCTGGGATGTAAAAATGGGGCTTTGGACCTAAAATAGAGGCTTGGGGGTTTAGAAGAGGGGTTTGGACCATAAAAACGAGAGTTTGGACTCTCAAGATATGGCTTGGAGCCTCAAAATGACTAGCTGGATCCTAAAAATGCCACTTTGGAGCCTGGAAATAAGGCTTTGGAAACTAAAAATGCAGCTTTTGTTTTGGAGTCTAAAAATGAGGCTTTGGAGGCTAAACTGAGACTATGGAAGACAAAACAAAGTCTTTGGAAAGGAAAAATGAGGATTTGGACGCTCTAAATGTAGCTTTGTACCCTGAAAAGAGACTTTCTGCACTAAAAGTGAACATTTTCATCCTATAAAGGAAACTGTGGGCCCTAGAAAAGGCTATGGGTAATAAGAGAGAGTTTTGGACCCTAAAAATGAGGATTTGGGCCCTGAAATGAGGCTTTAGGCTCTAAAACTGATAGGCGAGATGCTACAAATGACCCTTTGGAACCTGCAAAGGAGGGGAGCCTCTTGCTTCCTCTGTGGCCCCAAGAAATGAAGCTTTGGTCCCAAAGATAGGGCTTTGGGCACTCCAAAGGAGGCTTATCGATCCCACTTCCGTTCGAGTGACTTGAACTCCATATTGAAAAAGAAGAGATTGCACGATGGGCACACGCAAGCGCACAGCTTTCAAAATCCCAAGGCATAAACCTCCCACACTGGTTTTTTCCACCAATTGCCCCAAAACCTACAGAGGAGAAACACCCCATAAATTACACATGCAAGGCCAACAAGTATTTTTAATTCTGTCTTTGGCTTTTCTGCCGATTGGTTCCAAATGAGTATCAGATGCAGAGCTCCTCCCTCATCCAGGGTCGCAATCTGCCCCCGTCACCACCACAGCGCCCCGAGTGTTTGTCCGATGTGCATCGCTGGGGATCTGACACCCTCCTCCTCCCCGCTGAGGGGTCATTGTCTGCCGTCCACAGACCGGCTGCGGAGATCACAGCCCTGCCATGGGGATCTGCTCCGCTCTCTCAGCCTCAGAGTTTGCTCCTGAGCAGCCCTGGGTGCGGGAGCCCACTTGGAAGTGGCATTGCAGGGCCCTGGAGCTCCATCATCCCCTGGGGCTCTGTCACCATGTGGAGAACTTGCTCTCTGCCTCCTCCTCCTCCTACTTGCCAAGCAGTAGTGGTCTGTGATCTCCACAAACCGGCTGCAGAGATCATAGCCCCACCGCAGGGATCTGCTCTGCTCTCTCTGCATTGGTAGGGTTAGTTCCTGAGCAGCCCTGGGTGCGGGTGCCGACTGGGAGCTGCCGTTGGAGGGCCCTGGAGCTGCGTCAACCCTGGGAGTGCGGTCATGACTTGGAGGACTAGTTCTCTTCCTCCTCCTCTCTGTTGGGTGGTCATAGTCTGTGGTGTACACGAACCAGCTGCGGAGATCTCTGCCCCACTGTGGGGATCTGCTCCGGGCCCTCTCCCTGGCACCGTTCCTCTGGCAGTGGGAAGAAGGGCTGAATTCATGCTCCTCTTTGTCACTGTCTTCTCGCACGGTGTGCAGCTCACGGTCAAATTGGTGACAGCACAGCTGGCTTGTGTGGGCTGATGCAGAGGAGCTGCTGTCCTCTAGAGAGTCCTCCATGCCTACCACCATGTCCTGCAAAGAGAGCTGTGAAAAGGTCTTGCCCTTTCCTCCTGAAAGGACCAGAACAGGAGAGAAACGCCAGAAGCTGTTTGAGGGACAGCTAAGGCTCTCCTGAAGGCTCTCCTGGAGGGGTGCAGAGGCAGACTAATGGGATGGATCTAGGTGGGATGCTTTGAGAGGGAGCAGTGTTGTGGCTGTGAAGAAAGCTGCAGTGTTGGAGGGAAAAGAGAGCAATGCCAAGATCCCAGAAAGAAATCCACTGTCCACCTCGTGCCCTGACCCACGTCCCCAGATTTACCTTAGTCCTATGAGGTAGACACTGTGGTCCCACAGAAGCTGCCTGCTGCAAGCCCACAACCAGCTGAAGAAGGAATGGATGTATGATAGTGCTGGTGAGGAAGGAACCCTTTCTGCAATTTTCAAATCAGAGCACCTGGAGGAAAAAAAAAAACCAAAGTGATCACTGTTTAGGGCTGTTCTTGCAGCCTCCTCTGGGGTTCATTTTTCTGGAGGGGTTTCTAGGAGAGACAGAAGACGTAACCAAGGCTACAAATGGGAAATTCGATTGAGGTCTTCCCCCCCAGGTTTGCCCCTGTCACAGCAAGTCCTCATCTTTATGCCCCCTACGACCTCCATTTCACAGAATCATAGAATCATAGAAGGGTTTGGGTTGGAAGGCACCTCTAAAGGTCATCTAGTTCCAACCCCCCTGCCATAGGCAGGGACGGCTTCTGCTAGACCAGGTTGCTCAGAGCCCCATCCAGCCTGGCCTTGAACACTGCCAGGGAGGGGGCATCCACAGCTTCTTTGGGCAACCTGGTCCAGTGTCTCACCACCCTCACAGTCAAGAATTTCTTCCTCATATCTAATCTAAATCTTCCCTCTTTCACTTTAAACCCATTACTCCTCATCCTGTCACTACGCTCCCTGCTGAAGAGTCCCTCGCCATCTTTCACACAGGCCCCCTTTAAGTACTCTTCGCTACATTAGACAGCTTCAGATCGCAGACAAGGAGCAGTTTACAGCAGGGCAGCAGCCTAAAGCCCAGCAAGGGAAGACAGGGACTGACGTGGGGTAGTTCAGATTTGACAGCACTGAATGATGCAGGTAGTAACTGTCTCCTATGACAGAAAGAGAAACACTCCGGAGGACAAGAAGAATAGCAAAGCCAGGAGAAGGAAATGTATTCTGCACACGTTCTAAAACTTGTTATTACCTGACATAAAACAGCAGATAGGCTTGCTGCCTGAGAACTGTTTCGATGCCGCAACCATGCACAGACATATCGTCCATCTTGTACCACCGTCCATTGCTGGCCTGCAAAGAAAGCATCGATATCTGGAGATGAACTGCACGGTTTCTCCACAAAAACACAGGCAGGGAACTACAGAACCAAGCGTGCGCCAAAACAAATCCAATCCAGCCCTGAAAGAGACCTTCTTCCACAAAACCTCGGCTGCCACTAACACTGCCGTGAAAGTTTGGCTTCCCCAGCCCACATTTTTCCCCTGCTAGGAAGTAAGTTGCTCTTTACCTTTGCATAGCAGAAATAGTGTCCTGCATAACAGCTGCCACCGCTATGTACCAGGACAGCATATAAGGAGTAGATGAGCGGTTCTCCAGCTGTCTGAGACATGTATGGCCGAAGATCCAAGTACTCGGGATACTCCACAACCTACAGAGAGACCAAGAGGGCCCAGAAATGATCCTGAAATGCTACATGAAATAGCCTTCAACATGTCATGGTTTGGGTGGCAGGAAACTGCTCTCGGCCCAAGCAGCTCTGTCATTGGTACATGCTCTTCTTCCCACAGGAACTCTCATCTCCCCTGAAGGGAACATGAAAAACCCAACATGAACAACATGTGAAAGAGCGTCCTGCTTTGGGAATTCTCCTGCTCCAGGAAGAGAAAGTTGTGCTCCAGTTGCGTACACACCTTGCTGATCTTCCTGCCGGTGAAATCTTCAAACCTTTTCAGGCACATCGTGAGAACATTGGGTGCGCGGTGAACTGTAAACCTCTTGGAGGCGGCAACCATCTTGTCACACCTTGAAACCAAGCACAGAGCCAAGTGCTGAAATGCACCCTATCTTCCCCCAAGAAGGCCAGACAAGATTTCCTCTCTCACATATCCTTATGCTATTTCAAGGCTACTCAGTACCATAAGGCCATATTAAAAAAACAAACAGCTGCATGTCCTTATTGTCCATTAAACCTAACGTGAAAAGATGTCTTATGCTCCATGCCATGCAGCACCTTCACGCAGGATCTAGCATTAATATGTCGTTAGTAATCTTCTTACTTGCTACATTTAAAGCAGTTTTCGCCATCCAGCTGCTCAGGTTTCACAAAGTCCTCCAGAGCTGCAGTGACAGATGAGGCTGCCTGGAGGAGTGAGAAAGGAGAGCACTGAGCTGAGGGTAACGGCCTCACCCAAACACTTACTGGGAGTTGAAAAGAAGACCCAGGCAGCTGAGGCAGAGGAGACCCACTGTGAACCCGCAGGCAGTGTCCAGAAGGAGGCAGAAAGAGGGTATTATGCTGAACATTTCCCTCAGTTCTCAGGGATTCCCGAGCCTATCAAGAGCAACCAATCTATGGCACCGCTCAGTTCAACTACTGATGGTGTGCAGGGTCATCAGTAATGAAAAAAAGACAATCCATCAGCCTGGGAGCCAGGCAGGTGTTGAGGGAGGGCAAAAGGAAGAAGGATGAGAGTACGTCAAGGTGCAGAGAGGATAATTTGTACTTGTCCAGCTTAAAGCCAGCACCTACAGGGAGACCACCGCCATGGTGTACCCAGAAGGACACAGTCCGTTCCACTTCACACCCACCACCAATTCCTCTCGTGTTCGCAGTCTAAGTTTTTTAAGTCAGCTGCATGGATTCTGGAAAGCTACAGGAGCCTTGGGACGTCTTGAATCAGTATTACAAGCCCTCTTACTTTTATATCCAAAGAAACATCCAGGAAGGCCTCGTAGGAATCGGAAACTGCTTTGCAGATCAAGCACGTGACTGGAAGGGAGATCGAAATGCTCAGCGCTAGGGGAAGTCGACCGACTGTGCCGATTTCTGTCCTTCATACGCCAGTCACGCGATCAGCTGTTCATCACAGGCAGACAGAACGGCACAGACAATTCCTAGGAGAGCAAGGGTTGTGGAAAAGTACCTCTGGATCTCAGAAAGCCTCCAAAGATTTGATGGACGATGGTAGTGGCTTGAGAAGAGATGTCCAAGCTGGAAATAAATGGTAAGGCAGAGAGTTATCTCCTCCAGGTGTTTTGCTTTTTCTGAAAGCCCTGGACCTAGGTTTTCCTTGATGGGAGTATATCAACGAGTCCAAAGGGCTCGGGAACATTGAAAAAGTAATTTGCTTGTGCTTACTTGCTGATTCCACTCAGACAAGCTCTCTGCATGGCACTGACAGTACAGCGTAAGAACTCATGGGCATCTTCCTGCCTGCCAAGCTGGAAGTGCTGTCCTATTCCTAAGAAAGAAGAAGTTAGTAGTTCTCTGCTACAAGAACGGAAGAAAACATGTCAAAGCACCTGAAATCACTTACGTGTGAGGACTCTGACAATAGCCCAAGGCTGGATGGCACTGCCTGAGGTACACAAGACTTGGTAAACGTGCGCTTCCATTCTGCACATCATGCAGAAGCCTTGCTGGCGACCTGAAGAGGGAGGGAGGGAAGGAAGAAAGCTTCTCAGGTTAGCAAAATATCCACAGCGATGGGAAATTTAATGAAGTTATAAGAACAGTCTCCACTCCTCTTCTCCCAAGGTGCCAATGTCCCAACAAGCCCAGGACATTTTAGTGCATAGAAAACTTTCTTCGTAGGGATGCTTAACTGACAGAATTTTTCTGTGCAATATGCCAAGAGGGCTTAACAAGAGGCAGGATTAGGCACCAAGACCCAGGCCTAGAAAGAGGTCCTTTTCTGAAGAGGAACACACCTAGCTACGACAAGCAGGTTCTAGGCTTGAGTGTTCCAAGAACACCAACTCAGAGGGTTGACAAAGAAGGGCTGCTTTTCTGCTAAATCACATTGCAGATTCTGGGAATCCTTGGGAAGTGCCCAACAGATCTACAAGGGGTTGTTCATAAAAGCACTCACATGACTGGCTGTGCTCGAGAGAGAGCAGGTAGTTGGCCAGAGGAGGCGTGTACGTCAGGCACTGCAGGACGGAGTTGAGGAAGCACGTATTGCCCATGTTGTGGAGTCCCACTCCAGGTCTCTGTTGCTGCTGCCAGGCCATGCAAATCTCCTCTGGGGGAAAGAGGATCCTTTGTGGCGGAGCCATTCCCTCAGCAATGACTGCAGGGAAATGACATTTGAAGAGATGAGACAATAATGTTGCGCAAAAGCATATTTTAAAAGTCTGGTTCTGTACAGGAGCACCCAGGACAGCCATCTCTAACCTCCAACCCAGAAACATCGAGGGAAGCCATTGAAATTTACAGGTCAAGAAACAGTTTTGGAAAAGAGTCTGTTCCCCTGCTTACTTTGCCACAAGTCCAACACACCCACACTCTGTTTTCTGTGCCTCAGGCTACCTTCCTTTCCCTCTAGTCTTGAACTGCATTATCAAGTCAAGCCTTCCCTTTTCCTGATTGTAACTTGATGAAAACAAGCAAGTGCCTAGCACAGAAGGTAACCCTACTGACGCCACAGCTTTCTACAAGCAATGACATCTTTCAAAGTCCTGCAAATAGTGGCAGAGGAGGGATAAAATGTGTTTTCCTGTGTCTATTCGAAAACACCTGGGTAAGTCTGTCTGCTCTCAGGAAACGCCCCACAATTCAGTCTAGGTTGTCACACATCAACATGCAGGGATGCAACACCCGACACCTCCGTTGCCTTTGGGCATTCACAAAGTCCAAGCCTACTGGTGAAGTCGCTACTCACAGGAGTCGTTCCCCATTGCAGCCATCGCTCCTCTCAGAAACAGAGGGGAAAGCTCTGGATGACAAAGGATGTCAGGATGTGCTCCAGAAAGAGGAGATCAGTGCCAGTCCTGTCACCTGATCGCAAAGAAATAATTGTAACTCAACAAAATGATTCAAAAAACCCTCAAAACGCAACCCACAGATCAGCATCCACCATCAAAACTGTTTCAGTGGCACTTGTAACTGCTGCAGAGCTGCAGGCTGATGGCCCTACTGTCCCTGTCACAGGACTCCAAGGGACAGCAGTTACCAAGGCCCTCTTGAAGAGGACTTGCTGCTGACCTGTAGCTAGCATTAGCAGCAGAGCCCTCTGGCTCTCCAGCCCACACTCACCCACCTCGTACGCGGCAGTGGCTGCCTTTTGTCCGCTGCTTTAACAGCTGCTTTTGCCGTGCTCCTTTTCTGTCTCCCTTCATACCGCCACAGTCAGGGTGGGCTTCTTGTCATTCTAGGCTGAGCCCAATGCCTCAGACTACACTGTCAGCCCCTACTTACCTATCCTGGGCTATGGTAAAGAAATAAGAATTAGCAAATAGGAGCGCTACCCATAGTCCTGGCCAGCCTATGAAGGTGTAATAACTCAGCCTAGAGCTCGGAAGGTATAGACCAGCCTATACTTTCATCCTGTACCTACCTAGTCTATGATCTGTCCTGAAAGTCAAAGCATAATTACCTTTGAAAGAGGATGGAAGTTGAGGAGAAGTGGGCGATAAATGATAAATAGTTGGGAAAAAAGTAGCCACGCAAGTAGCAAAGGAAGGAGCTGAGTTATCCCGAAGGCCACCTCAGCTCAACTCACTTTCACTGCCCTGCGTGTCAGGATTCCAAGCCCCAGCCAGGTGATGTCACAATCCCTGGGCTGGTCCCGCATCACTGCCCCTTTGTGACATGGGGCCGCATGGCAACGTGTCCCCTCAAGCCATGTGACCACGCAGCTGCCACAGCCTGGGAACCTCCCGCCGCTAGGCTTCTCTGTCAGTGTTCGCGAGAGGGCACGGAGTAAATGCACGCAGAGCAATATGATCGTTAAGCAGATCTCGTTTATTCGCATATCTGAGGGTACATTTATACTATTCTATTGAGGGTACATTTATACTATTCTATTTTTGTACACGCTCTGTGTACATGTCATTTCTATTATGATTGGTTAGTATGCTTTGTTCACACACCTCTACATTAGTTCTGATTGGCTTATGCTAAAAAGTTATATCTTGCAGGTGCAGCATTCTTTCTTACTTTTCAACTTCCCTATATCTTATTTTTCTCATAGCCAAGGGCCTTGTTCTGTATTATGATTGGCTGGTTCATCACCACCCCACTTGCTCCAACAGCTCCATGTCCTTCTTATGTGGGGGCCCAGAGCTGGACGCAGTACTCCAGGTGGGGTCCCATGACAGTGGAGTAGTGGGGAAGAATCTCCTCCCTCAACCTGCTGGCCATGCTGCTTTTGATGCAGCCCAGGATACGGCTGGCTTTCTGGGCTGCAAGGGCACATTGCCGGATCTAGTTGAGCTTCTCATCAACCATCACCCCACAAGTCCTTCTCCTCAGGGCTGCTCTCAGTCTATTCTCCGCCCAGCCAGTATTTGTGCTTGGGATTGCCCCGACCCACGTGCAGGATCTTGCACTTGGCATTGTTGAACTTCATGAAGTTCTCACGGGCCCACTTCTCTTCACTGTCAAGGTCCCTCTGGATGGCAATTCACACTCCTGCTCAGCTCAGCGCACTAATAACCTATTTTTCTTACAGCATAGGAGTTCACAGCCACTTTTGAAGACTGGACTCTGGGAGCAACACAAAGTTATTAAAGGGAAATGATAAATAAATACAATTTATATGAATTGTACTTCTGTGGAGAAGGATTGTGCTCTAAAGCCCGGGGATTGGAGTTGGCTATATTTCAAGTCACAAGCACTCCATTTGACAACATGTTCCAGTATCCTCTGCCAGCATGAAAACAACGGATGTGTGAAACACAGGAAGTGTAAGTCAGGGTCCCGCACTAAGCACAAGTCAACATTTTGGAAAAACGTGTTGCCGATGGCAAAGCCACTATTGCAGGACGCTGCTGCAACCAGCCAGCCTGACTACTCTGCCGGCATTCACCACTAGCACAGATCAAGTTCCAAGTGGGACAACTTATTTGCAGTAGTTTTCTTGAGTTTGCTTTTTGGTACTTGTCGTCATTTCAAAGGGACAGTGGGATGAACTTTTGCACTGCATCCAGGGGCTCCAGAGAGCAAAAAGCCCCACAATTTGACCAGCATTCTGGCTAAGCTTAATTGCAATGATTTAATGAATATGTTTTATGAGTAACCCATAACATGAAATACTAATACAGCTATTCTGGGTTGGTGAAGAGCATCTTTTAAATGCCTTCAATGTCCAACTGTTTTGGTAGGTGTCTTCAGCAAGACTGTGATGCTGAAGAAGAAAGGAGGAGTGACCAGAGAATTTTATCATGAGGAGACATTCCAGAAGAGGAAGAACAAGACTACCAGCTACCATACCTGAAAGAGCAGAAAAAGGAGGCAACCAAGCAGAGAAATCATATTCAAGACAAGTCCAGGATAGGATAAAGCAATGGGGATACACTGTGTAATGAGCAAAGAAAGGGATTACTCAGCAGAGCACAGGCAGGAGGAGATAAACACAACAGGTGGAAGCAGAAGATAAAATAGATACCAAAAGTAGACTATGCCATTTATTTTAAAAAAAAAAAAAAAAGGAAAAAACCCACCAAAAAGACTTCTCACATAACAGGATTTAATGTGTTCTTATTACTTTTTGGGGTTTTCTGTCACCAGTTTTTATCATTTGTAGAGGACAGGCAAGAAAAGGAGATAAAGGGAAGAAAGAGGACCTCACACATGCAGTCTCAGTTCAGAGTCCCAGTGGCTTCTCTTAGAGTGTTTTCTGCAGGGCCTTACCTGATTTCCAGTATTCCGATTAGTCAAAAGAAACCAACCCAAAACAAAGAAATGACTTCTTCATTGTTTATGTTGCACATGGCCACCATTTTATAGCCTAATTAACTGTTTACTTGGAAGTAAGTCGCTGGTTCTAAGAAAGAAAAGAATTGAAAAAGAATGTGTAAAACACAAGTGAGGTCGTGCAAGAGCAAGCGGTGGAACGTACCAGAGCCCATTTGAAGCCTCTCTTATATTCACAAAGAAGAGAAAGGCCTTCCAGAATCACAGAATGGCTGAGGTTGGAAGGGACCTCTGGAGGTCACCTGGTCCAAGCCCCCTGCTCAGGCAGGGTCACCAAGAGCAGGCTGTTCAGGACCATGTCCAGACAGCTTTTGAATATCTATCTCCAAGAACGGAGACTCCACAACCTGTGGCTCTTCAGCCTGGAGAAGAGAAGGCTCCGGGGAGACCTTAGAGCAGCCTTCCAGTACCTGAAGGGGGCCTACAGGAAAGCGGGAGAGGGGCTTTTTACAAGGGCAAGTAGTGACAGGACGAGGGGGAACGGTTTTAAACTGAAAGAGGGGAAATTTAGATGAGATATTAGGAAGAAATTCTTTACTGTGAGGGTAGTGAGCCCCTGGAACAGGTTGCCCAGAGAAGTTGTGAATGGCCCCTCCCTGGCAGTGTTTAAGGCCAGATTGGATAAGGCTTTGAGCAACCTGGTCTTGTAGAAGGTGTCCCTGCCTGTGGCAGGGGGGTTGGAACTAGATGATCTTTAAGGTCCCTTCCAAGCAAAACCATTCTATTCTCTGGGCAACTTGTGCCAGTGCTCGGTCATTTGTCAAGTTTTTTCTGATGTTCAGACAGAGCCTCCCATGTTTCAGTGTGGGCCCATTGCCTCTGGTCCCGTGACTGGGCACCACTGGAAAGTGCCTGGCTTCACCTTCTTTACCCCAGCCCTTCACGTATGTATATGCAATGATGAGATCCCCCCTGAGCCTTCTCTTCTTCAGGCTGAACAGTCCCAGCTCTCCCAGCCTTTCCTCATAGAAGACGTGCTCCAATCCCCTCTCACCATCTTTGTGGCCCTTCGCTGGACTCTCTCCAGTACCTCCACACCTCTCATGTGAGACTGGGGAGCCCAGACCTAGACACAGCACTCCAGGTGTGGCCTCACCAGTGCTGATTAGAGGAAGGATCACCTCCCTCCACCTGCAAGCAATGCTCCTCCTCATGCAGCCCAGGATACTCTCAGGCTGGATGGGGCTTTGAGCAACCTGGTCTAGTGGAAGGTGTCCCTGCCTGTGGCAGGGGGGTTGGAACTAGATGATCTTTAAGGTCCCTTCCAAGCAAAACCATTCTATTCTCTGGGCAACTTGTGCCAGTGCTCGGTCATTTGTCAAGTTTTTTCTGATGTTCAGACAGAGCCTCCCATGTTTCAGTGTGGGCCCATTGCCTCTGGTCCCGTGACTGGGCACCACTGGAAAGTGCCTGGCTTCACTTTCTTTACCCCAGCCCTTCACGTATGTATATGCAATGATGAGATCCCCCCTGAGCCTTCTCTTCTTCAGGCTGAACAGTCCCAGCTCTCCCAGCCTTTCCTCATAGAAGACGTGCTCCAATCCCCTCTCACCATCTTTGTGGCCCTTCGCTGGACTCTCTCCAGTACCTCCACACCTCTCATGTGAGACTGGGGAGCCCAGACCTAGACACAGCACTCCAGGTGTGGCCTCACCAGTGCTGATTAGAGGAAGGATCACCTCCCTCCACCTGCAAGCAATGCTCCTCCTCATGCAGCCCAGGATACTCTCAGGCTGGATGGGGCTTTGAGCAACCTGGTCTAGTGGAAGGTGTCCCTGCCTGTGGCAGGGAGATTGGAACTCGATGATCTTTAAGGTCCCTTCCTATCCAAACCATTCTGATTCTATGACACTGTGATCTGATCACTTCAGCTCCTGCAACAGCCTCTCCTGCTGCACATCAACAGCAACAGCACTGTCTTCTCCTTTGCCCATCTCCAAGCTCTGGAGGAGCTGTTCACACGCCCCTGGCAAGCGGCCTTGCTGCTCAAGGTCATGAGAAATGTCACGCTACGGCTATACCCAGATCACTGTTCTCATTCTGAGTGACACTGCCCATTTCTTTATATTCCCACCTGTGCACAACCAGCTGTTGCCTTCTGTCTCATAAGGGTTTTGGAAAAACCACCCTTTTTTGTTCTGAATACCTGCTTTGAGCTCACTGCAGTACAGGCCCAGAGTCCATGACCATGGCTGGTAAAGTCATAGCAACACAGAAAAGTGCAGGGGTGAAAAACACCCAGTGGGTCAGCTCGTTTTAATTGTTTAAGACAAGGCTTTTGGCTAGAACACAGTCGAGAAGATTTAAAACCAGAACTAACCTACACTCCCATCTTGACTGGCAATCTTTCTTCATCAGTTCTTTGCATGTCTGTCTTTCCCCAGGAGTACATAGCAAGACTTTCCTCATTAAAAGAAACAAGAAAGATCAGTCACAAATATGCACAAAACCCGCCACTCACAGACACGGTGCCCACACAGCAACATTTATCGAGGCCCTGCCTATACACAAAAGATTACAGTAACCTACTTTTTTCCTACACAGGAAGCAATTGAGGATCAACTGAATACAACCATCTCTTGTTACCTATTTTCACAGGTGGTACGTGCTGCTTCAGCTTCTGTCTTCCAAGCTGTTGCCTATGAGGAAATGGAAGCATGTTTTATCATAAGAGGAAACCCTTAACTGGTTCATGGCCTCATTTGCCTCTCTATTCACACTCCTACTCATGGGCGAGGAAACATCACAGAAGTGATTAGCAAAGCAACCCCAGGACACCTCAAGACATCCTGTCTTTCCTTTTCGCCCCCCACTTCCCAAAGCACCAGGGCAGGAGCAGGCAGGGCAGTCATGTGCTCGGGTCACACGGGGGAGGAGAGAGCAGGAACAGCCCTGTGGCACCCAGGATTAGTAACAACAATTTCTGCTCTGAACTGGGGTTAGTCCATGTGCAAGTACAGAACTGGTCCAAACACAAAACTGAGGGTGTCAGTTAATCCCAGGTGCCACACACACTGTACCTTCTTCCATTGCCTCCTCTCAACGAACTGTTTTCTGTGGGCGGGGAGGTCTCCAGGTCCCCCTCAGGCCCGTCCATGCTGGGAGATACCTGCTCCTGCGCCTGCAGCTACCCTAGGCCTGCCTATGGCTTGGGCCTGGGCCTGGGCGTAGACCTGGTTGTGGGGTTCACCCTGGCTCTGGCCCTGGTCCCCCATTGCCCTGGTGCCCCCTGGCCCTGCCCCCCCTGTTCTTGCTCCCCCCTCACCCCAGCTGCCCCTCCCCATCTCTCCCCCATTTCTCCTCAGGCCCCTCTGCCCGCTCCGGCCCCGGCCCAGCCCAGCTGTGACTGACAGGCCACCTCCAGCTCTGCTGATTGGCTCAGCCATGGCCAATGGCGCGGCTGTTGCCGGGCAGGCACAAGCAGCCCGGGCCTCTCCTCACAGACCCCCTGTACCCGGCTGCCCCCCCACATCACCGCAGACCCCGGCGCTGAGGCTGGGACAGAGCGGTGCATTTCTGGCAGCCGTGGCCCTGGGCAGGAGGAGCTGCCTGTTATTGTCTTGTGGCTTTTGGGGGTTTTTATTAAGGCATCTTGGGAGGAATAAAGGCAAAGGGCAGAGGTTTCTATCCAGGCCCTCTCCTGAGAAGACAGGCCGTCGTGGAAAGGGCCATGTCGGGGCACAGGCCTCGTCCTGCTGCTCTCACCCAGGCCAGCCTGTCAGCCGCGTCATCTCACCCCTGAGCGCAGCTGCTCCTCAGCCAGCCGGGACACTGGTCCAGTGGAGAGATGGCCTTCAAGAACGCACACACGCAGGGCCTGGTGGCTGAGACCCCCACTCGCTCCAGTACACAGAATCACAGAATCAACCAGGTTGGAAGAGACCTCAGGGATCATCGAGTCCAACCATTGCCCTGACACCACCATGGCAACTAGACCATGGCACTAAGGGCCATGTCCAGTCTTTTCTTAAACACATCCAAAGATGGTGACTCCACCACCTCCCTGGTCAGCCCATTCCAATGTCTATTAACCCTTTCTGAAAAGAAATTCTTCCTAATGTGCAACCTGAACCTCCGCTGGCGAAGCTTGTGGCTGTGTCCTCTTGTCCTATCGCTAGTTGCCCGGAAGAAGAGGCCAACTCCCACTTCACTACAACCTCCCTTCAGGTAGTTGTAGACTGCAATATGGTCACCTCTGCGCCTCCTCTTCTCCAGGTTAAACACCCCCAGATCCCTCAGCCGTTCCTCGTAGGTCAGACCCTCCAGACCCTTCACCAGCTTGGTCGCCCTCCTCTGGACTCACTCCAACACCTCAACATCTTTCTTGAAGTGCGGGGCCCACAACTGGACACAGGATTCAAGGTGTGGCCTCACCAGTGCCGAGTACAGAGGGACGATCACTTCCCTAGACCAGCTGGCTACACTATTCCTAAGAGAGGCCAGGATACCATTGGCCTTCTTGGCCACCTGGGCACACTGCTGGCTCATGTTTAGCCGGCTGTCGATCAGCACCCCCAGGTCTCTTTCTGCTGGGCCGCTTTCTAACCATTCTTCCCCCAGCCTGTAGCGCTGCATGGGGTTGTTGTGGCCCAAGTGTAAGACCCGGCACTTGTTCTTGTTGAACCTCATGCCGTTGGTCTCGGCCCATCTATCTAACCTGTCCAGATCCCTCTGTAGGGTCTTCCTACCCTCCAGCAGATCGACACTCCCACCCAGCTTGGTGTCATCTGCAAATTTGCTGAGGGTGCACTCAATCCCTACGTCTAGATCATCTATAAAGATATTGAACAGCACCGGCCCCAGAACTGAGCCCTGGGGGACACCGCTAGTGACCCAGTAGCTGCACTGGGACCCCCCACTCACTCCAATGGCTGCACTGGGAACCACTCCAGTAGGTGGCACCACAAGCCAGGGGTACCCACACCCCCTGGTTGGCTCCAGGAACTGGCATCCAGTCCACCCACGCCAGCGCCCCAGTAGCTGACACATAATCCTTTCAGTTCACATATACACAGGGCAGAGAGTGAGATTACGCAGAGAGATTATTAAGAAAATATTTAATAAGAAGGTAGAAGAAGACAGGACAGACATCATCTGTGTACTGATACCAATCTTTTGTCTCTGGAGAGGTTATGGTGTCATCAGGTAGTCCGTCATCTGAAACTTCTTCCACAAGATTAGAGGGGACAAATACTCTTGTGCCATCGGTCAGCTCTCCCATATGCCAGCTGTCTTCATCCAGGTCTCCAAAGATGTAAACATATTGTCCACTAACTAGAGGAAGCTCTAGTCCAAGCCATCCTTTGGGATCATCAAAAGGATCATAGCTGTATCGATCTGCCAGGTTCTCCTGGCACGACGTGGAAATGATACGGTTAGATCTTTCTCTTTCCAGCCGTTCAAGCTGCTCATGTAATGGGAGCCCTCTTCATCTGCAGCCAGTTGGGCCTGAAGCTCCTCAGCTGTTTTCTGTGAGAAGTCATCCTCCTCCTGTGGCAGCCAGACTCCAGCAGTCTCTCCCATTTCTCCAGTCATCTGTTCAAGAAACGTTGCCATGCACAGTTCCTCAATGGAGCTTTGGACAGGCAGTGGCACTCGAGTATTGCTTTGGCGATGGATCATCCCCTGCAGTTTCCTGGCTGTTTCATGCAGCTGCTTGCTAATGAGACACATCTTAGCAGTCTCCTGCTTGAGCCTCTCTGCCTCCTCTCCCATTTCAGAAGAGCATGCCTTCCTCAGAAGACAATTCTCCTCTTGAAGGACACTGTACTTCTCCTCGAGGTCCTTCAGGGCCCTCTGGAGGTAGGCGTTCTGGTCCAGCAGCCAGCTGTGACTGCTACCAGGCAGCCAGTCCTCTTGCTGCCCTACGGTCTGAACACCCGCCTCTGCCACAGACTGCCCGCTGCCGGTGCATCCTTGCAGCGGGGAGTGTGGCTCCAAGTCTTGCCTCACAGCCTCAAGCAAAACCTCCATGTTATTCCCTTCCTCCTCGAGGTGATCATCTTTTAAGCTCTTGCAGGTTTCCCACTGCCCTTCTCCATCACAGGAGAAAGATGCCATGAGGCTCTCCAAAGAGCAGGTTGAGGGGCAGCTGCCTGCCACAGGTCCCTGTCGCGCACCATCCTGGCTCATGGATGCAGGGATGGCAACCAAACGCTGCCACGAACGGCCACCAATGTCGCGCCACACTGCCTCTCAGCAGCTGCTGCCTCCCTTGACCGTGCGGGAGCGGAGACAGCATCTGCAATCAGCCAGGGCTGGGTGAGTGTGGCCTTATACACCTGTCCTGGCCATGACCACACAATGGAGGGGTGGGGCCACATGACCTTATAAGGTATGTCCTGGCCATGACCACACAATGGAGGGGTGGGGCCACATGACCTTATAAGGTATGTCCTGGCCGTGACCACACAATGGAGGGGTGGGGCCACATGACCTTATAAGGTATGTCCTGGCTGCAACCACACAAAGGAGGGGTGGGGCCGTATGGCCTTATAAGGTATGTCCTGGTCCCAACCACACAAAATTTGTGTCATCTAACGCCATCTCCTGTGAATGTGCCATTGTGTTCATCGTCATGTTGAGTCCTTTTGTCTAGTCTGGCTTGGAACATCTTGAGACATTTTGGTTATTTTAATTGAAAAGGACACCTCCTGGGGTGTAAGAGCTGTCAGTTTTCCTTTCCACACCCTCAATTCCCAGGGATTCCAAGGGCTATCAAGAGCTAACTCTCTGTGGCACTGCTCAGTTCCTCTACCAATGGTGTGCAGGGTCATCCATAATGAAATCAGTACAACGCATCAGCCTGGGAGTCAGACAGGTGTTGAACAAGGATGAGAGTACATCAAGAGTGCAGAGAGGTTAATGCGTGCTTGTCCAGCTTAAAGCCAGCACCTACGGGGAGACCACTGCCATGGCATCCGCAGAAAGACACCGTCTCTTCCACTTCCCACCCACCACCAAGATGTCTTGTGGTATACGCTGTATACCAAGCCAACTGCATTGATTCTGGAAAGATACAGGGGCCTTGGGACATCTTGAAGCATAATTACAACCCCTTTTATATCCAAAGGAACATCCAAGAAGGCCTCGTAGGAATCAGAAACCGTTTTGCAGCTCAAGCATGTCACTGGACGGCAAATCAGAATGCTCAGCGATAGGGGAAGTTGACTGTGCTGGTTTATGTCGTCTGTACCTAGTACGCCAGTCACACGATGAGCTGTTTATCACAGGCAGTGACAGGGAGGTGTTGGCTGGACCCTGTGATGGGGACGGGGACAGGGACAGGCAGGGGGTGGCGCATCACCTGTGTGACCTGCACACGGTCCAGCTGGTCCCCGGTCCCCAGCTGCACGTAGGGGATCCTCCCTTGCATGTAGACTCATCCCTGGTTGTCCACCAGCCCCAGATGGTTGTACCCCACAGACCAGGCCAGCACCTTGGGGACAAGGTGATGGTGAGGTGACACCACTGGGGACACACCCCCAAGGTGGCAAGGACCCCTCCTAGGGATATCCCCCCACCTTGATGGCATTGCTGGGATTGCCCTAAGGAAGGGGCTCAGCCCCCACTGACCCCTGGCACTGGGGGACTGCCCCAACAGGGACCTCACCCTACACCTTCTGCAAGACAGACCCGGAAAGATCATGCCAGCACGGTGGGACAGCGACGCTTCTTCCTGAAGGAAAGACACAGGGGATGGTTACCTCCCTTTCCATTTTACCCCCTTCCTGGTCTTGTCACTGCCCAAGGTGCAGGCAGACCAGGGGAGGAGGTTCCCTGCCTGGCCTGCAGCTCCCTCCCTCGGCATGATTTGGGTGATTTGGGGTTATTTTACTGTGGCAGTGAGACAAAGCTGGGCTCCAGAGCTGAGCGCAGTGGGACCCAAGGAAGGGCATGACGGTCTTGAGGCTTTTAAGGGCTTTGCACCGAGCCCTGTCCCTGCTGGAGGGGACGCTGGTCACGTTCAAGACAAAGGTACTGAAGCCCTTGTTGTCATGTGCGTCTGTCATGCCCCCCAGACCACAGGTCTACCTTTGTCCTGGGTGGTCAGTGCTGCTTTCTGCATGGGGCCGTGTCTGAGTCCTGCAGGGACCTGTCTGTCCTGGCTGCCCCGCCAAAGAGCTGCTTCCTCTGGGCAAGGGGACAGGGGAGTCATCCCCCACCATTGCCTGCCTACTGACGGTAACTCAGCCCTGGGGCAGCTCGGTGCCCTTCGGGGCTTGCCAGCTCCGATTTGGGGCTCAGCAGGGCTTTTGCACATCTTGGGTACCATTTTCTGGTGCCCCCTGAGCTCCCCCCCACTCCCACACAAGCACGGAGGCGTTATGGAGAAATGGCTTTTAATGGAAAAAAAAAAAAAAAAAGAGCAAAGGAGCAAATATGTCAAGAAATCTCCTCTAATATAATACCATGCCACCGCCGCCCCCCACAATTACACCACCCATGCCCCCAACCCATCCCCCCCAATCTCCATCTCATCCCTGCTGTGGGTCTCATCTCACCTTCCCACCCCAGTGCTGGCTGCCAGAGCCCTGCGCTTGCTGGGTGCGTTTGTCCAGGTGCTCTTCTGTCGCTTCTTCCTCCACTTTTCCAGCCTGCCAGGCTTGGGACATGGCCGGCTGGGACGTGCCTGGCTGGGACATGCCTGGCTGGGGTGGTGGCAGGTCCATCCCTGCATCCCACCACAGCTCCTGGGGCTCCATCCTGACGGTGGTGAGTTGCTTTACACTAAGGCCTGCGTTGGTGGTCTCGGGGATGCTGTAATTGGGGGTGATCAGCTCCGTGGGCAGTGAGAACGAGCTGATGTAGCAGTGGGGGATGGCTCCGTCAGTGCCACCAGGGTCCCCAGGCATGTGGACGCTGCTGGGACCATTCTGGATGACCAGGGAGCAACTCAGAAGCATCTCCTTGAGCAGTGCAATGTCACCTGCCGGGTCCCCAACAGCTTGGGTACGAAGGGCAGCACAGGGGCTGAGGAGGACGTCGCTGCGTAGGGGGATGTTGCTGCCCAGGGGTGCCCCCGCGCGGGTGGTTGTGTCAGAGATGCTGAGCTGTGCAAACTGCCTCTCCACGTGCTGGCAGTTGGGGAAGCACAGTGGCAGCACCGGTGGGGCTGGGGCCACCGCTCTCCCCTGATGGTTCAAGGGTGCAAAATATTGCACTTGGCCCTAGGGGGTCCCAGGGGCCGTCCAGGCCGGGGGGTCCTGTAGCCCCGGGGTCCCACAGGGCAGCACCCGTCAGAGACACAGTGCCAGGACCGAGTGTGGAGCTGACCAGTGGAGGTGGGTTGGTGCCCGTCTACTGGGTGCTGAAGACCCAGGGGTTGAAGAAGTAACTGCACGGAGCTCTCAGCAGACCTGTGTGGGTGAGTGGGAGCCGTGCTGGGCTGGGGAGACTCTCCAGGGGCACCCACCAAGCCAGCCCCGATGGCCAACATCCCCCGGCTCTGAGCCAGGCACGTGGGGAGGTTGTGGCCAGGGCGCTCCCCGCAGAGTGAGCTGCTGTGCCAGCAGGACGCAGCTGCAGATCGGGGAGCAGACTCGGTTTTAGGAGACAGAAGGGGAGAGATGGCGATACCTGCTGGGGGTGCCTGTGGGGCCTGGGGTGCCACCCTTGCTGGGGGAGCCCAGGCTGCGGGGAAGGGCTACTCCTGCGCGGGCAGTCGGCACAGTTTGGCTGAGCCTGAAAGAGAGCTGGGAGCGATGGCCAGCGGTCACCTGTGCTCCTTCCCCCAAGATTGTCCCCAGGCTGCAGGGGTGGGGGCGGTCCCTACCTTGCGGGTAGAAGGTTTCAGGACAGACAAAAGGCTGAAGCAGACAGGGGACCTGGGGGGCCTGGGGGCCGCACGGTGAGAGCCGCAGTGCTGGCAGCACCATGGTCCGTTCTGTCTGTTGGCTGCTAAAGACTCTGGGGATGCCGGCTGTGGCCTTCTGTGGAATGTGGGGGCTCCCTGTGTTCCACCCCGCCCCCAACAGCCTCCCCAGCTTCTCGTGGGGAGGAAAAGGGTTAACAAAAGAGGAACAGCCAGTGGCCCAGTGCCCAACAGGAAACCAGCAAGGAGCGGTGTCCCTCAAGGGTCCCTACTGGGACCAGTACACTTTAATATTGGTGGCATGGACAGTGGGATCGAGTGCACCCCCCAGCAAGGCTACAGGTGACACCAAGCTGAGTGGTGCAGTCGATATGCTTGAGGGAAGGGATGCCACCCAGAGGGACCTGCTTGCTCTTCTCCAAAACAGAAGCATTTCATGGCCCAGAGAGGGGAAAAACCACATAAAAGCAAACAAAGAAAAACATTTGTGTTTTTAAGAATGGTCTAAAATGAAGCAGGAGGTACAGAGCATAACAGACCTTTCGAGAGGAGGAGTTTCAGGGAGAGTTTTCTGCTCACAAAGCCCCTGGGAAGAAAACTGATCATGACTACAGCCTCTGGAGACCCTTTATCTTCTCCTCTGTTCGTACTCAGGGTTTACACCTAAGGCTTGAGCGTTGAGGTTCTGTAGCAACTATACACCCTTGCACAGAGCCAGCACAGCCTGAACTGCATTACTCCCCCCCAGGTCACTAATTGCCTGCAGGCAATTTAGTGAGCGTGGACTGAAACTCCCAGACTCAGGCAGCCACCTGGGTACGTAGGATCATTTCAGCAATCCTGAAAAACTGGAGGATCCCTGTAGTTTCACACTAGATACCAAACCTATGAAATTCCTCTAGCACGACAATAGCAAGCATAAATCTCCTTGGTTGTGAGAGCGACAGCACGATCCTAGTGCCAAGCTGCCCTCCTTCATTGGCATTACAGCTGCCAGTCTGTCCAGCATCTGTACAAACATCTGCAGCATCCACCTACAGAGATGATTGTTCCAATGTAAGAGATAACTCCTGTGCACAATGCTCGTGCAGGAATAAAACAGACACGGGGCACTTTAAAGGCTGCTGCAAAAGGCTACGTTCAGGCTTTACCTACAAGACACAGGCCTAAAATTGCTGCAAAAAGGTCAGGTCAACATTTAAGCAGCCAAAACTCAGAATAGTTACGCTGACCCTTACTTCCGGATGGGCTTCACCCCAGAGTAATGAAGGAACAGGCAAATGAACCTGCCAAACCACTCTCGATTATCTACTGGCAGTCCTGGTTAACTGGAGAAGTTCCAGCTGACCGGAAATTAGCAAATGTAACCCATCTATAAGAAGGGCTGGAAGGATGATCCAGGGAACTATAGGCCTGTCAGCCTGACCTCGGTGCCAGGCAAGGTGACGGAACAGATCATCCTGAGTGCCATTACATGGCACATGCAGGACAATTGGGGCATCGGGGCCAGCTAACACGGGTTCATGAAACGCAGGTCCTGCTTGACCACCCTGATCTCCTTCTATGACAAAGTGACCTGCTTAGTAGATGAGGGCAGGGCTGTGGATGTAGTCTATCTAGACATCAGCAAGGCATTCGACACTGTCTCCCACAGCATCCTCCTAGACAAACTGGCTGCCCGGGCCTTGGATGGGTGGACTCTTCAATGGGTTAAAAACTGGCTGGATGGCCGAGCCCAGAGAGTGGTGGTGAATGGGGCAAAGTCCAACTGGCGGCCAGTCACTAGCAGTGTTCCCCAGGGTTCAGTTCTGGGGCCAGTGCTGTTCAATATCTTTATAGATGATCTAGATGTAGGGACCGAGTGCACCCTCAGCAAATTTGCAGATGACACCAAGCTGGGTGGGAGTGTCGATCTGCTGGATGGTAGGAAGGCCCTACAGAGGGATCTGGTCAGGTTAGATAGATGGGCCGAGACCAACGGCATGAGGTTCAACAAGAACAAGTGCCGGGTCTTACACTTGGGCCACAACAACCCCATTCAGCTCTACAGGCTGGGGGAAGAGTGGTTAGAAAGCGGCCCAGCAGAAAGAGACTTGGGGGTGCTGATCGACAGCCGGCTAAACATGAGCCAGCAGTGTGCCCAGGTGGCCAAGAAGGCCAATGGTATCCTGGCCTCTCTTAGGAATAGTGTAGCCAACCGGTCTAGGGAAGTGATCGTCCCTCTGTACTCGGCACTGGTGAGGCCACACCTTGAATTCTGTGTCCAGTTGTGGGCCCCGCACTTCAAGAAAGATGTTGAGGTGTTGGAGCGAGTCCAGAGGAGGGCGACCAAGCTGGTGAAGGGTCTGGAGGGTCTGACCTATGAGGAACGGCTGAGGGAGCTGGGGTTGTTTAGCCTGGAGAAGAGGAGGCTCAGAGGTGACCTTATTGCAGTCTACAACTACCTGAAGGGAGGTTGTAGCGCAGTGGGAGTCGGCCTCTTCTCCCAGGCAACTAGCGATAGGACAAGAGGACACAGCCTCAAGCTTTGCCAGGGGAGGTTCAAGTTGGACATTAGGAAGAACTTCTTCTCAGAAAGGGTTATTAGACATTGGAACGGGCTGCCCAGGGAGGTGGTAGAGTCACCATCTCTGGAGGTGTTTAAGCAAAGACTGAACATGGCCCTTAGTGCCATGGTCTAGTGGCCATGGTGGTGTCAGGGCAATGGTTGGACTCGATGAGCCCAGAGGGCTCTTCCAACCTGGTTGATTCTGTGATTCTGTGATTCTGTGATATTTATTTTCTTTATCGTCTTTGGATATGTCACTTAGCACATAGCCTCCTACCCACTGTCTTTTCTCCCAGCCTCACAGATCTCGAAACATTCAAATGATTTGCAAAACAGGCAATTTACGTGTCTCTGACACAAACACTTCCTGAGCTCCCTCCCGGCTTTTGCACCCAGCAACAAATGGAACGCTATTCCTGCCCGTTGGTTTGCTGCTGACAGGAGCCAATGACCCCCATCGATGCTATTTCGGCAGAGAGAATTGCCCGTGCAGCTTCCCCGGTGCGTGCAGACTGTCCCCACCCCACCTTCCTCCCACCCTCGCCTGCATGCTCCCACCCTCCCCACTCCGCTCCCAGCTGGACCAGCTCCCTGCACCAGCTCCCTGCCTCCCCGCGGGGTGCTCGCAGTTCCCAGGAGCACAAGCAGCCCCGTCTGCCTGCCTCTGCCTCTGCCTCTGCCTCTGCCTCTGCCTCTGCCTCTGCCTCTGCCTCTGCCTCTGCCTCTGCCTCTCCTCCCGTCCCGCCAGCGCGCGCATTTCTGCAGCGGCGCCGCGAGCTGCAGGAGGTAACACACAGGTTAGGGGTAACGCTGTCTACCAAAACTACACCGCTGCTTGGGCCAGGTGAGTTTTAACCTCAGTTAAAAGTTCCAGCTCCCCAGCCCCATCCAGCAGCGCAGCACTGGCGCCAGAGCAAGCCAGTGGCACACAGAGAAGCTCCGTGAAGCAGCAGCAGCGTTCACTAAACAGTGGCCAGGGAACGGCCTCCGTGAAACCACAGTCAGCTGCTCCTGGAGGAGCACCAGCAAAGGCATCTACCTTGAGATGAAGGAAAAGCAGCAGCCGAATCGGTCAGAAATGTCCTTGTTCTAATGAAAGAAACACATTTCTGTCAAAGTCAAGTCCTTACATTCATCCTGGATAATTTCCTGGAGTCAAATAGGTTTTTAAACTCTGGCCTAAGTGTTGGGGTCCGCGCGAGGAAGGAACTACAGCACACCAATATGGTGCTCTAGTAGCTTCTTTATTTTGGTTAACACACACTTTTATAACCTACATACTCTCTTATGTAACGGTCACACACTAAGCTATTGGCTACAAGTATTGTCCATAATCTGGCTGCGTGCCACCTCTACTGTTCTAATTGGATACTTACTATAAACTTAAGCAAGCCACATCCCTATGCTTTCTTGCTATCTCATGCTGTTACATAACAGCGTACTGGTATGTTCTCTCTATAACTTTCCCACGGTCCAGGCCTCTACATCTCCCCCTTTCTTTCTTAATATAAATGGCAATGGTTCTTGATATCATTCCCTGCAAAACCTTTTATAGTACAGAATACCAATACAAAATGAATAGCAATACTTGCGCCAAGCCTTTCACTAGGCTGGCTATCCACCCTCCAATTTCCAGACCACCCAACCAGTTCGTCCAAAAAACCCATGATGTTCCCGCATCTTCTGTTCTGGATTCAGATTCTGGAGTCACGGCCAGATGATACGTGCAAGGCGGTGATCACACCTCCTCAAGGCCTCTGGTGTTAGAGTTGTCTGGTCCTGTAGCGTCGGCTGGTTCATCTAGCCACGGCTTCACCCATTTGGCCGGAACCCATTGGCAGTTATTTCCTGTGGAGACACAAGCATACCCTCTGCCCCAGGTTATTAATTGCTTTGGCCCTTCCCAAGTGCCTGATTCTGGGATAAATACCCTTACTGGTACGTTTGTATTACTGAAGTCTTTTTGATTTCCCTGCCCGTGAGCTATGGCAGGTGGTGTTTGCGAGTTCTGCTTAGGGTTTAGCCAATTTAATACAAACAATGTTTTATGTAGTGCATCCTGTGGTCCCATCTCCCCCTGTTTTCAAATAACTTCTAAATGCTCTTTTAATGTGCGATGCGCGCGTTGCACAATTGCCTGCCCTGTAAAATTATATAGAATACCGTGTACATGTGTAATACCCTATTTCTGCATAAATTCTGCAAGCAATTCAGATCGATAGGCAGGGCCATTATCAGTCTTAATTTGTTCTGGCTGGCCCATTACTGCAATAGCTTGCAACAGATGTTTTTTAACAGCCTTAGCTGTCATGGAGGTCAGGGCTGTAGCCCACATGTGACCGGAGCAGGTGTCAATTGATACAAGGATATATTTGAGTCGGCCAAAGGCAGCATATTCGGTGATGTCTGTTTGTCAAATCTGTCTGGGTTGGAGTCCCCCGGGATTTGCTCCTGCAATCTGTAACACAGGTATTCTAGCACAATCGGGGCAAGAAGGTATAATCGCCCTTGCATCAGTCTTTGTCAATTGGAATTGCGATCGGAATGCTGCTGCAGATTGGTGAAAAAATTGATGAGATTGTCGAGCCTCTGTTAATTTTGCCTGTGGGGATTCTGAAGGAAGGTGTCTTTGTTATCAAAGCATCCACCAGAGTGATTTAGCAGGGGCTCTGAATTCTTTGTCCAAGCCCCGTGCATCATTTTCTTCTCCCAGGTCTTGTGGATACTGAAGTAGGAGGTATTCACAATCCGGCAGGTGTCCGCTTCCGGATTGTTTCCTCTTTGTGCTTTAGCTCTGCCGGAGTAAGTTCCGGTTCTGCTGGAGGAGCTTCCTGCTTCTCGATAGCCTGTCCGAGAGCCTCTAACTCGCCAGATATTGCCTGCGAGGCTTCATTGTAAGCGAGCTGCCGCGATGTTTCACTAGCTCCTCCATCTAGCCTCTCCATTCTTTTCAATAGTTCCTGCATTTGCTGTTCTTGTCGCTGCAGCAACTCTCGCAACGGCGCGTTACTGTCCGCTTCGGGAGCGGCGTCTGACTCATTTGTTTCTACTTCCATGGGGAGGGGTACAGTTTCAGGATTCACCGGTGGCTGTTTGCCTCCGGCAGCCTCCGGAGGGGGTACCGAGACCCCAGATGTCACCGCCGGCCCCACTGCATAAGGCATTAACGGGGCTAACGGGGCTGTTGATTCTCCACCCCAAAACTCTTGCTCAATCGCAGGGTAAACAGCTGGCACCGAGGCAGCGGGGGGGGGTAAGGGGGGGGCGGTGGAGGGCGCGGAACCGGCGGGGGGAGGGGGGGGGGCGTATTGGAAAGTTCTTGTAGGGAGGGGCTGCCTCTACAGGGTACGCCGGTAACTGCTCTTTTTCTTCTGGTATTAGTGCTTTTTTGAGAGCGGATCGCACTTTCGCCTCAGAGGACATAGCCTCCAGCATATCCCTCACTTTCTTCCAAGATTTAATTAGCTTTCTAGCCTTTTTATCTCCCACCGTGACTAATTTCAAAAGTTCTTGTCCTAGATCGTCCCAGCAAGCTGCAGAAAACAACTGATCAGTGGTTTTTAGAAAACCTCTTTGCTGGCTCCGTTCCAGCAAAGTTTCTACTTTTTTTCTTTTTATCTTAATCTCAGTTTGCGCAGCTATCTGCAGAATACATTTCACCGCCGCCTTTTCCAGTGCAGATACTGCACCCTCCATCCTGCCGTTAATCATGTAGACCTACAATTCCCCGTCTCTCTCGAACGGATTCCCGTCTCTCTCGGACGACTTCCCGTCTCTCTCGGACAGCTTCCCCGTCTCTCTCGGACGGCCTCCTGCCTCTCTCGGACAGCTTCCCCGTCTCTCTCGGACGGCTTCCCCATCTCTCTCGGATGGCCTCCTGCCTCTCTTGGACAGCTTCCCCGTCTCTCTTGGACGGCCTCCTGTCTCTCTCGGACAGCTTCCCCGTCTCTCTCGGACGGCCTCCTGTCTCTCTCGGACAGCTTCCCCGTCTCTCTCGGACGGCTTCCCTGCCTCCCTCGGACGGCCTGGCTTACCTCCACCGGCACAGCACTCACCCTCGCGTCTTTCGTCTGGTCCCCCTTCTCCGATGCAACGATCACGTCGGGGTCACCATAATGTTGGGGTCCGCGCGAGGAAGGAACTACAGCACACCAATATGGTGCTCTAGTAGCTTCTTTATTTTGGTTAACACACACTTTTATAACCTACATACTCTCTTATGTAACGGTCACACACTAAGCTATTGGCTACAAGTATTGTCCATAATCTGTCTGCATGCCACCTCTACTGTTCTAATTGGATACTTACTATAAACTTAAGCAAGCCACATCCCTATGCTTTCTTGCTATCTCATGCTGTTACATAACAGTGTACTGGTATGTTCTCTCTATAACTTTCCCACGGTCCAGGCCCCTACACCTAAGTGAACAAAATACGTTAAAGCTCACATCTACAACTCCTTACAAGTGTTTCCACGTTCCCACCCCAGACATTACCGAGTCTCTCTCCTAAAAAACACAGGATGACATAAATACTTGGCCTCCCCCACAAAAAAAACACATCCTGTCCAAAACCACGTTGGTGCTAAGCAGCAGGTAAGCTGAGTCTGGGACACAACCTGAGGGCACCGGTGAGACACAGACAGGCTGTGTTCCAGCAGTACACAGCCAACAGCTCTCAGCAAACACTCACCTGAGCAAATATTCACCTTTTGGCTAGAAGTTGCCTGACACATGAAGAGCAAGAAGCTGCATGTCAAGCGAAACGTTACTAAACAAAGCTGTGAAAGAGTAACTTGATCAGTTCAGAAAGAAGATTGGACAATGCCAAGTACAAACCACCACCCTCCCCCTGGTGGGATGGCGGGGGAGAATCGGAAGGGTAAGAGTGAGAAAACTTGTGGGTTGAGATAAAGACAGTTTAACAAGTAAAGCAAAAGCCGCGCACGCAAGAAAAACAAACCAAGGAATTCATTCACTACTTCCCATCGCCAGGCAGCTGTTCAGCCATCTCCAGGAAAGCAGGGCACCATCATCCGTAATGGTGACTTGGGAAGACAAAATGCCATAACTTCATATGTCCCCCCTTCCTTCTTCTTCCCCCAGCTTTATATGCTGAGCATGACGTCATGTGGTCTGCAATATCCGTTTGGTCAGATGGGGTCAGCTGTCCCAGCTGTTCCCCCTCCCAACTTCTTGTGCACCCCTTGCCTGCTCACTGGTGGGGCGGTGTGAGAATCACAGAATCACAGAATCACAGAACATCAGGGATTGGAAGGGACCTCAAAAGGTCATCTAGTCCAATCCCCTGCCAGAGCAGGATTACCTAGATCATATCACACAGGAACGCGTCCAGGCGGGTTTTGAATATCTCCAGAAAAGGAGACTCCACAACCTCTCTGGGCAGCCTGTTCCAGTGTTCAGTTACCCTCACCGTAAAGAAGTTTTTCCTCATATTTATGTGGAACCTCCTGTGTTCCAGCTTGCACCCGTTGCCCCTTGTCCTCTCAAGGGATGTCACTGAGAAGAGCCTGGCTCCATCCTCATGACACGTGCCCTTTACATATTTATAAACATTAATGAGGTCACCCCTCAGTCTCCTCCAAGCTAAAGAGACCCAGCTCCCTCAGCCTCTCCTCATAAGGGAGATGTTCCACTCCCTTGATCATCTTTGTGGCTCTGCGCTGGACTCTCTCTAGCAGTTCCCTGTCCTTCTTGAACTGAGGGGCCCAGAACTGGACACAATATTCCAGATGCGGCCTCACCAGGGCAGAGTAGATGTGGAGGAGAACCTCTCTTGACCTACTAATCACACCCCTTCTAATACACCCCAGGATGCCATTGGCCTTCTTGGCCACAAGGGCACATTGCTGGCTCTTGGTCATGGTGTCCGGGAGGGCTCTCCAAAATCTGGCACATCCAAAGCATCTGTCAGAACTACCATCATAGTTTATCCAGTTTGTAGGAAGACGTGCTGCTGAGCAAGGCTTCCCTGCTGCATCGTCAGAGAGACAGGACATGACGGCTGCCCCCTCCCGAGTACGGCTGCAGGGGTGTGAAGCTGGGTGTGCACCCAGGGGTGCCCAGGACTGTCCTTCCAAGCAGGGTCCCTGCATCCAAGGGGCTGTGTGCTGGGACGGGGACTCTGCTGCCTGCCAGGGTCAGCACTCAGCCTGCACAGGGAGATCCCCACAGCACTTCAGGGAGAACTGTGGGAGCAGCCCCTGTCAGGGCAGCATCCTTCTGCTGTTGAGAGGGTGCTGCATGGGCCGGGGCTGCTCAGAGCTTTACGTCCTGTCCAGGACATTTCTGAGGGCAGATCTGAAGAGGACGATTAAGTGGGGGTTACCTGAAAGGGAAGGTGTCTGTGCTTTGAGGTTTCTCCTCTTGGTTGTCTGGGTGGTGGGAAATTGGAAATGGGAATTTATTTCTCTGCTCTGAAGAAGGCACTGAGACCCCAGATCTCCTTACGATTCTTCTGAGCTGCTGCTTCACCCCTTCACACACAGAGATGCCTCTGGTCAGTGCCCTGCTGCCAGGAGGTGTCTGCAGGGCAGAGCTGAGCACACTGCGGGTGAGATGAGGTCTGTGAGCACTGACAGGGCAGAGACATGGGAACAGGGAAACAGGTCCCAGCAAGGACAGCTCCAGGCATAGAGTCATGGGCAGGGAGAGGGAAGTGGCACCAGAAACACCTTGGCAGGTGGCATTGGAGCACCTCCCTGCCGTCCCCTGCAGTGCAGACACCTTCCCTGGAGCAAGCCCCTGGTCTCTCTCACCCAGCAGAGCATCTGCCATCACAGACATGGGGTCTCAGTCTGAGTCACCTCCTTGGCATCCAGATCTCCAATGAGGAGAATCCCCCAAATGCCTGTATCTCTGTCCTTGCCCTGTCTCCATCAGTAGGAGCATTGGGGCATTTCCCCTCCTGTCCCTGCTGCCTTTGTCCCCACCTAACCTGGGGTCTCTGAGCACTGCAGTGTGCGGGCTGGAATGAGCCGGCCTCCTTTCAGGACACCCCATCTTTAGGACATTTGACTTTCCCTGGGAGTGCTGCTGGGTTGCAGGCTGCTCTCCAGAAGGGCACAGCTCTTCCATAGCATCTCTGTGTTATCTTGGAGGCCCGTGGAGAAGACAACTTGTTGCTAAGCCATGAAAATGCTGCTGGACGACTGTAGGTGGGCAGCTGCAATGAGCCTTCTGTGTCCCTGGCTGGGAGGGGGGGTGAGATGGTGCTCAGGTACGATGAGATGGCATGGAGATGCTGGAGATCTGCATTTTGAAACTGGGTTCCTTTGCTCTCAGCAGTGTCCACTTTCTTTTCAGTGCAACATCTGAGTGCGATCATCCTCCAGCTCAAAGTGGTGCCAGCACAGGGCAGAGGAGAACAGGACTGATGGACAGACTGCCTCTTGTCACTCTGCACTAAGGGACAGCCCCTTTTCCTCTCAGGACCCACAAGGTTTCACTTGGAATACAGCAGAAATGCCAAAGATTTCAGCCTTTAAACACTCCTCAGGTGTGGTGGGCCAACGATGACAAAATAAACAAATCAAAATCCCCAAAGCTCTGCTCTGCAGGTGGGTGATTTGGGAGTGACAAAGCTGAAAAGCCTTTTGATATCACGAGTGAATTTGATCTGAGATTACCCTGTGTTCCTATTTGCCTGTTGCTGTAGGGCAGGACTGACTCCTCGAAAGCCAACAGCATAGCCCCCTGCTCCCAGTGACACCCTTAGCCTGCCCCAAACAAAACTCAGGAAAGGGACCTGGGAAAGGTGTTCCTGAAAAGAGGAGAAGCAGTCTGGGGTATTTCTATGAGAAACAGAGTAGGTTTTGCTCAAAGAAATCTCCCCTAACTTCTCAATGCCTTTTCTTCCATGGATAGTCAACCATACCTAGAAGCAGCAGATGTCCAACAGGTACCTGATTCAGCTGTGGCTTCTCACACACATCACTGAGGAGGGCAGGGTGACAGGAAGAGAGGAGCATGCTTCAGTTTCCCAAAGCCCAGGACAGTGCCCAAATCATCCATCCTTCCCCTGCCCTCTGGCATCCTGATTCTTGGGATGCAAACCTACTGGGGCTTCTGTCAAAAAGCCTTCTGTCATCCTTCAGGTGTTGGTGTGACTTCTCTAAGAGTATCAGTAGCTAAAATAATAAAAAAGCAAGCATTTATCTGCCTAAATCTAAATATCTGCAACGTAGCAGGCTGCATCCATCTGTGCTAGCCACTCTGGGCAATGCCAACTGAATCCAGTCGTCGTCATATAAGGCATGATACCCCATCCTCAAGCACACACCTAACATGGTTCAGTTGAAGGGTGGCCTTGTGCAAGAGACTCTTTGTGTCCCCAGGTGGCATGGACACTGCTGATATTCCTCTCCAGAGAGTGACAGAGGCTGAATCCCCTCCTCAGGACAGACTCGCTGCCCAGGCATGGGGCTAGCTCACCCAGTTCTTATTGACACTTCACTGGGCATCCATTTGGGTATATTAGGTGTTCTTCTGTGGCTCTTTCTGCACAGGAGATCATAAAAAGACAGCCATTTCATAAGAGATGATCACAAAGGCCCTGCTAAAGACAAGAAGTCTCACCATGAGCTCTGAAGGGAGCCAGCAAGTTTGTTAGTAAGCATGAGGAAGAGCCAAGAAGCTCAAGGCCTCTTCTGAAGTATGAGTGGCCCTGAGAAGCAGGGATTGGCAAAATGTAGGTCTGGGGCAGAGAGTCGGGGGATGTCAGTGAGAAGATGGTTAACAAATCCTTACAACCATATCTGAGCCCAGAAACAGAAAGCAGTTGATGCCTGTGTGTGGAGGAGGTCTGTCCTGGCAGGAAGGGAGGCCCCTCCTGTGCAAATCAGGGATGATAGAGATGCTTCCACGTTGTGTGCATGGCTCAACCTAGGAGACAGGGAATACCTGGTGCTGGGGGTGGCTGTGCGCAGTCATGCCCCCTGAGCTGACCTTGCTGTCTTCCCCTCTGTTATTCCCCACGCTTGGATGGACCTCGGGAAACATCCATGAGCCTGGAAGACGGCACCATCCTCGTGGAGTGATGACCTATAACTTCAGGGGAAGAGGGAAGGGGTTTTGGGACACATGGGAGTGCCGTGAGGGATCGGCATGTGCATGGCAGTGAGTGTGTCAAAGGCAGGAAGAAGAACTGGAGTGACACAGGGTGGTCATGCTGAAATGGAATAGACTGAGTTTGGATTTTGAGGCAGCAGAAGAAGGAGGATGCACATTTCAGTGCTGTGTTCATACAGAGTGAGGATTCAAACGAGCCTGAGGCTGCAACATCTTGGGTGACTGAGCAGCATTAGGAGGAATTTGGAAGAAGCTGGGAGGGTTGTGGGGAACTCACAGGCCTTGGAAAATCCTCAAAAAACCACAGCTTTGTGTTTGAAGCAACAGCCAGTGAGGAGAGTGGGAGATCAGTAAAGCTTGGGACATCACGTGGTCAGATTGAGGTGGGGGAAGAAGGGAGCTGGTTAAAGTCTGCAGGGAAACAGGCACAGGCAAAGGACAGTGTAGGACAGCCTGGTGGGGACAGCCAAGGGACTTGGCGGGGAGGAGGTGTGAGGACAGCGAAACAGCTCCGGGCAGGGACATCTCCAGGCAGCAGAGACATGGGCAGGGAGTGAGAGGGAGCTGCTCCCAGAAATGCCATGGGAGGGGGGATTTGGGCACATCCCTGCTACCCCCTGCAGTGCAGATGCCTTTCCCAGAGCTACCCCCTGGTCTCCTCTCCCACCCCGCACAGCCTCTGCCCACAAGGCCATGGGGTCCAGGGCATGAGTCACCTCCTCTGCAGCCAACGTCCAGAAAAGGAGAGCTGCATGTGTCCTCCACATGGTACACAACAAATGGGCTCAAAGCACCTACTCTGTGAGGTGGAGTGCACAGCTGGGTAAGAAGGGATCTTCACTGCATGTCCTTGTTTCTCCTTGCTTAATTTTTCTTTGAGCACTGCAGTATTTTTCCTTGTTTCTCCATGTATCCATGGTACATTGTTTTTGGTTTTTTGGGGGGGCGCAGATCAGCTTCTGCTCTGATACTGATGCTGGGAGATGTGCCCTGGAAGTCTCTTCATGAGAAGTAGGTGCCCAAGCTCCATTTTAAAATGTCAAGCATGTCACTCATGGGGTTTGGGGCATGAGCTGACTTGTTCCTCATTCAGATCAGGGAGGAGGATTCCCATGAGAAAATCAAAGGTTTTGCTCAGAGAAGTCTCTCCTAACATGCCACTGACTTTTCCTCCTTGAACAGGTCCCCATGTCCAGAAGGACCAAATGTCCAACAGCAGCTCCACCACCCAGTTCCTCCTTCTGGCATTTACAGACACATGGGAGCTGCAGCTCTTGCACTTCTGGCTCTTCCTGGGCATCTACCTGGCTGCCATCTTGGGCAACGGCCTCATCATCACCACCATAGCCTGTGACCACTGCCTCCACACACCCATGTACTTCTTCCTCCTCAACCTCTCCGTCCTCAACCTGGGCTCCATCTCCACCGCTCTCCCCAAATCCATGGCCAATTCCCTCAGGAACACCAGGACCGTTTCCTACTATGGATGTGCTTTCCAGGTCTCTATGTTTGTCGTGTTTGTCACAGGAGAGTTTTATCTTCTCGCTATCATGGCCTATGATCGCTACGTTGCCATCTGCAAACCCCTGCACTACGTGACCCACCTGGGCAGCAAAACTTGTGCCAAAATGGCAGCAGCTGCCTGGGGCAGTGGTTTCCTCAATGCCGTGCTGCACACTGCCAATACATTTTCACTACCACTCTGTCAAGGCAATACCATAGACCAGTTCTTCTGTGAAATCCCTCAGATCCTCAACCTCTCCTGCTCACACTCCTATCTCAGGGAAGCTGGGCTTCTTGTGGTTAGTATCTCTCTTACTTTGGGGTGTTTTGTTTTCATTGTGCTGTCCTACACGCAGATCTTCAGGGCTGTCCTGAGAATACACTCTGAGCAGTGACGGCACAAAGCCTTTTTCACGTGCCTCCCTCACCTGGCTGTGGTCTCCCTGGTTATCAGCACTGGCATGTTCAGCTACCTGAAGTCCCCCTCCACCTCCTCCCCTGTTCTGGATCTGGTCGTGGCAATTCTGTACTCCGTGGTGCCCCCAATTTTGAACCCTCTCATCTACAGCATGAGGAACCAGGAGCTCAAAGACACACTGAAGAAGCTATTTCAATCCCATGTCTTTCTGCAGCAATAACCTGTCCATGTCTCCTCACAAGGATTTTCCAGTTCATCTCAGGAACTGCTCCTCCTCTGCTTTGGACATTTGGTTTGTGATAATCATGTTTGTCCAGGAATATCTGCATTCACTTCATTTCTCCAGAGACACAAACCCCGTCTGTCTGAGCCGGAGACCTTGGTACGTGCCTCTGGCATGCTGGTACAACTAGTCTCTTGTGTCGCATGTCTGTAATAAAAGGGGCTTTCCTCAGTGCCAGTGTCCTGGAGGTTGGGCCCTTCTTCCAAAGCTGAAGTCCAGAACAGGCTGAAGAGGTTTCCCCTACCAGGCCATGCTGTGGTGCTTGGGTTCTCCATGGGCTCAGGGGCGGAGGGCATGGGACAACGTGTTGGGGAAGAGGCCTGGTCTGGGTGACCAGTTCCCATGGAGATGGTGAATGATCAGAAGGGATCTGCCTGGGACTGTCTCCCCATGGCTTTCAGGCACCACAGGCCTTCTGGCTCTGCAGAGCAGCACCACCAGCTTGGGGCTATGCGGGGAGAACAAGGAGGGGACAGGAGTGGCCAGACAGGTCAGCATGGACACACTCCCATGGAGAAAGCCTCTCCGGGACAGGGGTGTCCCTGGAGAAGAGCAGAGGAGCAACTCCATGCTTCCAGGGATGAATAAATGACCACGAGAAACCAGGTATGATGCTGGGAAAGGCAAAGCTCCCCTGCAGTTGGTTGCAAGGAAAGTCAAGAGCAAAACACAGAGCTTTGGTTGCTCGTAGAGACCAAAGCTGAACAAGGAAAATGCAGGGCTGCTGCTGAATGGGGGAGGTGTGATTTAATAACAGCAGACACAGAGGGGGCTGAGGGACTCAATGTCTTTTTTTGCCTTCGTCTTTACTGAAAAGGGCTCTAGGCCTCTGTACTCACGGAGCAGGAGAGTATGTGTTGATGGGAACCTCATGAAATCCCACGAGGACAAATGACAGTTTCTGCCTCTGCAGGGGACTCACCCTGGCAATGGCACAGGCAGGGGGCTGCCTGGCTGTGGAGCAGCCCTATGGAGAAGGTCTTAGCGGTCAGCAATCTGGAGAGGAGGCAGCCGTGTGCCCTGAAGCAAGGGAGGCCAACAGCATCCTGGGCTGTATGACCAGGAGTATGGCCAGGAGGTCAAGGGAAGGGATTACCCACGTCACTGCATCCATACTTCAGATCCCCAATACAGGAAAGATGTCAGCGTGTTCAGGGCAGGACCCCTAAGATGGTCAGGGGCTGGAGCACTTGGCCTGTGAGCAGAGGCCAAGAAGGGAAGGCTGAGGGGGACCTCATTGTTAAAGAAAATTGGCAGAGTCCGGGTCTCTAGATTTGCTGGTTTTATTAAACAACTCAGAGTTGGACCACCACCACAGTGAATGGTACCTGATTCAAATTCACTATCGGTTTATATAGAAACTAATAATTACATCATAAATTTTCACGAGGTTCTATTAATAATCCACTAACTATTTCAATTCCTCTTTCTTCCTTCATCAAGAGTCCACAAAAGTCCATTGTCAGGAGTCCACAAAAGTCCATTCTTTTCCATCGGTACGCTGATCTTTTTGTTCTGGTTCCGCTCTGACTCCAGTCAACACCCCGTCCTTAATGTTCTTGCTGTGATCAGCGTCCCGTCTTGATTCGGGTTGACCAGAGTCTGGTTTCCATTGCCAGCGTCTCCTAAGTATTAACCTAAAATAGCTAAAGTCTATTTAGAACTTTATTTCTATTAATGTTTATTTCTAAGTATCTTTTAAGGCAAAGAAAAGGTTAACCATACATCCCCTTTACTAAAATCATCAGAAGGTAATACTTCTAGGCCTACTCCTGCTTAGCTACTCATTAAGATTTGATTGATGATTTGTTCAGTCATAGGTCAGGATTACACAAGGAGCTTTGAGAACAATATTCATGGATTGTGAAAGCCCACCTGTGTTTATTCAGATAGACTTATATTAATTATTCTATTCTTCATTCTATTTCACCCCTATTGATCCTTGTCTCCCTAACTCATAAGAACTTTTACATTAATTATGTGAAAATTTCTATAACACTCATCACAGCTTGCCTTACCTATGAGGAGATCATGGAGAATAAAGGCTCTTCAGGATGGTGCATGCTGGGAGGACAAAAGCAATGGGTAGAAGGTGAAAGAGGAGAGGTTCAGCCTAGACATAAGGAAAAATCTTTTTCCCCATCAGCTCAATGAAGCATTGGAGCAGGTCACCCAGACAGGCTGTGCAGTCTCTGTCCTGGGATGTTTTCAAAATCCAGCTGGTTCAAGCTCAAGCTCAAACACCTGAGTACTTTCAAGAATATGGCAATGTTTTCCCACCATGCCAGAATGGGGATTTCCAGGAAGTGCATTAATCATAGGAGAAGAAATATCAATCTCCCTCTGTACTTGCATTGCCACTACTCTGTCTTTTACACTCTCTGTTTAATCTCCCTCACCTTTCAGGTGTTCCCACCTCTCCTAATTAAATGACCATGTCCAAGGGCACCTTTTCAGCAGACTAGCTGGACATACGCCCTTCCCATTGCTCTCCAGATTTCCCCCTCTCCTTGCCCTGTGTCCGTTCACATACTTCCAAACTACGTTGTTGCTGCTTTGAGCATTAGGGAGTTGGAGACTTGCCCCGTCTCTGAGAAGTCTAACTCTTGAGTCAACTCCTTAATTATGTTTATATCTATCCTTGCCCAGCTCTTTATCTAAAACAGTTCTTGTACTAGTAGAAGGTCGACCTCGTTAGATGCATCTTGGACACGGCACGTAGTAGAGGAGAGTGTTTTAAAGCTTATGAAACTGCATCATGTGTAACTTGTGTTTTTTGTCAATGAGGAGGAGTCCTCCTGTGCCTGTGTGCAGCCACTTCTCTGAGGACAGCAGGTGGGCATTGGTGCCACGGAGCTGTAACATCCAGCTGCAAATTTCAGTGGAGAAGTGTGATATAAGGAGAAGTGATGCAAGGCCCAGGGCCTGATCAGAGAAATGGTGGGGTTGGGGAGGTGAGGAGCAAGGTTGTCCATAGAGTGTTTGGCCTCAAGCGACTGCTTTTCCTACCTGCCCATCTCTGCTTAGGTGACCCTCTCGATCAATATCAATTGGAGAACGCTGCTATCGCTTCTTCAGTAAACTGAAAAATAAACATTAAAAAAGCCTTTAAAATGCAAAACTCCTTTTTCATTAAGTACTTATTGAACTCTTCCTCTTTAACTACCATCCTGAAACCTGTTCAAATAGCTGTAGAAGCCTTGAAGAAATTATGAGAAGAGACAAGGCACCTGAGGACTCTCTGCCTTATAATGAGCCCCATGGTGTATTTGGTGCTGAGTCCATGGACCTGCAATGCTGAGAGGAGATTGCACAAACTGCTCAAGGAGTCAGAAGCAAATGCTGAAGTTTCTTGAAGTATTAATGGGTCCCACTGAGGACTATTAACAAGACAGCCTCCCCATGGACCCGTTAGAGCAGAAAATTGGAGGCAGTGATAACAGGCAGGCAAAGGCCAAGTGCTGGTAGCTCTGATGCTGAGGAGAGCCTTGGTGTGTTTTATCAAGGCAAATGTCAAGCCGTGACCTCAGCCCCTCTGAAGAGAGAACCTTTCCATCACGCATGGCTCAGGGTGCTTCCTGGGCTGTGCGGGGTGCGATGCCAAGTGAAGGACGACAGTATGACACCTCTCAGCCACCCCAGGGGAGTGTGAGAAGGCAACGTGGCCTCAGTGCCGTGAGGACAATGTGTCTCCTCATAGACCTTGGTGGCAGAGATATCAGCCAAATCCAAGGGGACAAAGACCTCAGTCCTGTCAGGGTCTTTCAGCCTTGCCAGCACCCTTGGACATCTCCACCATAGGCTGTCCTACACTGTCCCATGCCTGTACCTCTTCCCCTGCGGGCTGTCGGCATCCAGCACACTTCCTCACCTTGTTCTCACCCCAGCACGTCCCTGCTTTTACTGACATCTCTCCCTCCTCTCTGGCTGTTGCTTCAAACACAAAATCAAACCCAGACTCCGAGTGACTTGTTGTGCCAAAGCACTACCCTCCAAGTGATGTTTCTTCCTCCTCACGTCCATCTGGACATCCAAAACTGCAGTTTCTTGTGGTTTTCTTTTCTCATGCTCTTTCCCACTACCAAAAACCATGGAATCATCTCTGGAAGTAACCATCAAGCTTTCTCAAGCTCCTACTATACTTTCCTGAGCCTCCACTTCACCAGGCCAATGAAGCCCCCAACTCCCACACATGGCCTTTCCACACATGGCCCCTAACTCCATCTTGGCAGATCTCCTATGGGCCTGCTCCGGTTCCTTTCCACTCCTCCAAAACAGGGAGCCCCACACTGGGACACACTATTCCAGATGTGGCCACAGCAGTGCTGAGTCCGGGGAGGGGGGTGATAACTCACCTTTCCTGGGTGGCAACACTCCTCCCAGTGCAGCCCAATGTGCACATGACCGTATTTGTGTTTAGCACCACTGTCCCACATGGCATGCCTCATAATGCCCAGGCCCTTCTCCTCAAGGCTGCTCCTCATTTGGTTCAGGTCTGAACCTGCCTTGATGTACAGGGTTATTTTGCCCCCTACTGTAGAAAATCAAAAGATCAGAAATTCAGAAGGAGAAGATCTCTTCTCCTTGGAAAGCTTCTTGAGGTTTCTCTTGGCCAAATCCCTGAGTTTCTCAAGGTCCACTTGGACATGAGGATGATCAAAGCGAAGAACTCTGGAGGGACAAAAGAGGGGAAAAAAAATAAGGTGAAGCCAAGGATAAAGTCATGGCTGTTTGGGGATATCTGCCAAGCAGCCCTTCACCTGAGAAAGACTGACTGGAGTGGGACACAAAGCTGCATTTGATCTGACCATAGCTAGGCTGGACTTACTTCCATGGTCACAGGGAACCTGAGTGCTTTCACTACCATCATCAAGGTAAGAGCACTGTAGCAGATGGAAAAACAGAATCCTTCATGCTGGAAGGGAAGGTGTCTTGTCCAAACTTCTGCTCACAGAAGGGTCAGCTATCAGGTTGCACCACCTTGCACAGGACTTTATTCATTTTGGTCCCAAAAACTTCCAAAGATGGAGATGACACCAGCTCTCTGGGAAGCCTTCTCCTTGCTCCTTGGCCCACGTGCTCCCATCGTGCACCACAGTGAAGAGCCTGACTCTTCTGGTTACCTCCTGGAAGGTGAAGGAAGGCTGTTCTATGATCTAGAACAGGTTGGTTAGCAGGTTGAGAGAGGTTCTCCTCCCCCTCTACTCTGCCCTGGTGAGGCCGCATCTGGAATATTGTGTCCAGTTCTGGGCCCCTCAGTTCAAGAAGGACAGGGAACTGCTAGAGAGAGTCCAGCGCAGAGCCACGAAGATGATTAAGGGAGTGGAACATCTCCCTTCTGAGGAGAGGCTGAGGGAGCTGGGTCTCTTTAGCTTAGAGGAGACTGAGGGGTGACCTCATTAATGTTTATAAATATGTAAAGGGCAAGTGTCATGAGGATGGAGCCAGGCTCTTCTCAGTGACATCCCTTGACAGGACAAGGGGCAATGGGTGCAAGCTGGAACACAGGTGGTTCCACATAAATATGAGGAAAAACTTCTTTACGGTGAGGGTGACTGAACACTGGAACAGGCTGTCCAGAGAGGTTGTGGAGTCTCCTTCTCTGGAGACATTCAAAACCCGCCTGGACGCGTTCCTGTGTGATATGGTCTAGGCAATCCTGCTCCAGCAGGGGGATTGGACTAGATGATCTTTCGAGGTCCTTTCCAATCCCTAACATTCTGTGATTCTGTGATTCTGTGATCTCCCCAAAGCCACCTTCTGACTGAACAAATCCAGCTCTCTCAGTCTGCCATAGTGAGAAAGTCAACCTTACAAATGAATGCCTGAGATGTTTAAGGCTCTTCCAATCCCATTGGCTTCTCTTGGATTGGCAAAGGACTTCAGAGGTGTGAGAATATCATCCTCCTCCAGCCATGTCTTTCTGCATGTGTCACTCTCACTTGTCATCGTGATGTAATGCACAGGTGAGGAGGGCCTCATGTAAACAAGTAGGCGTTCACAATTGAAGTATGAACTCAAAATGTTTCAGGCCCAAGAGGCAACTTCACACCACTACCAGAAGTGGTGCTGGGGGTGCCATACTTGGTGCTAAGCCACATGCAGAGGAGGAATTCATGACTCCAAGAATCACAGTCACTATCCTCAGTGGTGAGAGAACACCAAACCATTCAGGTCAGAAGGGACCTTTGGAAGTCTCTAGACCAACCTCCTGCTCACATCAGGATGAACACTGAATTCCCTTGACATTCCTCAGGGCTTTTTCCAACAGCGTCCTGAAAATGTTTTCTGGCGGCTTTGTCTAGGACCACTGTGGAACTCCTGGAACCCCTCTGAGGAAGCTGAGGGTGCCAGAAAAGGAGAGCTGGAGGATTCCTTGACTCCCAGAAAACTGCTAACCAAATCTAGTAGGTTCTGAAAAACTTTTTCTGCTGTTCTTGGTCAAGAAGTGCATTGCTGAGAGGCTGCTGAAGCTATTCCAGCCCTTGGACTGTTACTCCCTACTTGTCTTCCAAGTAGGCACCAATGAGACAGCCAGACACAGAACTACAGGTCTGTCAGCCTCATCTTGATCCATGGGAATGTAGCGGAGCAGCTAAGCCTGGAAACCATTTGCAGGCACATGAACAACAAGAAACTCTTCAGGTATAGTCAGCATGGATTCAGCAAGGGCAAGTTATGCTTGACTGACCTCATAAACTTCTATGGTGAAATGGCTGGCCTGGTAGATGAGGGGAGAGCAGTGGCTATTGTCTGTCTGGGCTTCAAAAAAGCTTTTGACACTGTCTGCCATAAGATCCTGATAGAGAAGCCTGGGTTGGATGAGTGGACAGTGAGGTGTCTTGAAAAGTGGCTAAACAGCTGGGCCCAAAGAGTGGTGATCAGGGACACGAAGTCTAGTTGGAGGCCAGTAACTCGTGGAATACCCCAGGGGACAAGACTGAGTCCAGTCCTGCTCACAAGCTTCATTAATGACCTAGATGATAGGGCAGAGTGTACCTTCAACAGGTTTGCTGCTGATGCCTAACTGGGAGGAGTGGCTGATACACGAAAGGGTTGTGCTGCAATCCAGAGGGACCTCAACAGACTGGAGAAATGGTCTGAGAGGAACCTCATGGAGTTCAACAAGGAGAATTGCCAAGTCCTGCCCCTGGGGAGGAACAACCCCCTGCACCAATATGTGCTGGGGGTCTCCCAGCTGGAAAGCAGCTTGGCAGAAAGGGCCCTGGGGGTCCTGGTGGACACCAAATTGAACATGAACCAGCAATGTGCCCTCATGGGAAAAAAGCTGAATGTTACCCTGGGCTGCATTAGGCAAAGTATTGCCAGCAGGTGAAAGGAGGTGATGCTTCCCCACTCCTCAGCACTGATGAGGCCACAGCTGGAGGCCATTTCTGGGCTCCCCAGTACAGGAGAGGCATGGACGTACTGGAGAGAGTCCAACGAAGGGCTGCAAAGTTGCTGAAGGGACTGAAGCACCTCTTCTATGGGAACAGGGAGAGAGCTGGGTCTGTTCAGCCAGGGAAGTGAAGGCTCAAGAGTATCTTATCAATGTATACAAATACCTGAAGGGAGGATGCAAAGAGGATGGAGTCAGAGTCTTTTCGGTGGTGCCCAGTGACAGGACCAGAGGCAATGGGCACAAACTGAAACACAGGAGGGTCACTGTGAACATCAGGAAACACTTTTTTTTTACTGTGAAAGCAAGTGCGCATTGGCACAGGTTTCCCAGGGAGGTTGTGGAGTCTTCACCCTTGCAGATACAAATTGCTGTCTGCTGCTAACTTCTTCAGGTTGCTGCCTGATTCTGCAGCTGTCTTCTGCCTGCTTCTGACTCCTGCTTCTGCCTGCTGCAGCCTGATGCTGCCTGCTGCTTTATGTTGCTGCCTGCTGCTACCTGCTGCAGCTTGCTGCCTGCTTCTGCAGCTTCTACCTACTTCTGTCTACTGCTGATGCCTGCTGCATCCTTCTGCTTCCTGTTACTGCCAGATACTGCCTGCTGCTGCCTACTGCCCCTTGCTGCCTGCTTCTGTCTGCTGCTGCCTGGAGCTCCAGCTGCTCCTGCCTGCTGCTGCCTGTTTCTTTCTGGTGCCTGCTTCTGCCGCTGAGTTTTTTTGCCTGCAGTCACATGGTCCTGCCTGCTGCTGATGCCAGCTTCTGCCTGCTTCTACCTGCGGCTACCTGCTACCCGCCACTGCCTGCTGCCCGCTTCTGCTGCCTGCAGCAAGTTTCTGTCTGCTGCGGCCTCCTGCTCCTACCTGCTGCAGCCTGTTGCTGACTGCTTGTTGCGTTAAAAGGGAATTTGGCAGAAGATAAACCCCCTTGCTTTCTAACTCTCCTCACCGAAATGAGAGGCTAGGTGCGGCTAGGTTTAAATTCTGAGTGATGTCCAATTTCCTGTTATCTGTCCAGTCGCGTTTAATATGTATATTAAACTACCACGGGTCTGGATACACTGATAGCCGTCTGCACTGCCAGTCCAGTTGTGCTCATGAACTAGCACAGCCGCGTAGGGTTCGGTCGCGTTCAGTGAGAAACTTTGATAACTGGCTACTTAAACAGTGCAGTTTTATTAGCAACAAATATACAGGTTTTTGGATTGCCGGTGATAGTGGCTGTCTGCAAGAAAGCACGTGCAAATATGAGGTTATCAAGACTAACACGCGTGAAAAGATTATAATAATACAGCCTGGCTACAAATGTTAGGGAGTAACTCTTTAAAGAGATTTCTAAGATTCCCGAGAAAAGCGCTTAGCATAAATCTCACTCAAGGCGTCCCAAGGCGGGGGGGGAGCGAGGCTCAGCCCGTCAGCCGATCCCGGCAGTCAGAGGCAGTCTGAATGGAGTTTCCCTTGACTTGCTCACGGTGATGTCTTCTTTTCCCCCCTCCAAGGATTCCCTGTTTGTCTGGCTATTTTACATCCTTTCTACCTTCAAGGTGGAGTTTGAGTGACTACAGTCATACATACCTTTATTATGATTGGTGTAAATTTCTCTCGCTTCACGTTTAAAGGTATAGTCTACAAGAAATCGAGGGCGCAGACTCAGGGAGGAGTGGTCACACCTCGGAGGCGGGTAGCCTTCGGGATGGAGGTGTGTTTTGGTATTAAAATGAGGTTAAAACGAGCAAAGTTCATGAAAGGATAATACCTTGGCAAGGTCTCGGAAAACTGTTGGCTCAGGGGGCCAAACGGAATGCTTATCAGCTCTAGAGGAACATCTTCTTCCCATTTATCATCACGGAGCAAGGCCACGGAGTCTCCACTCCGCTCCATCCTCTATGATTTGTGGCAGGGAGTTGCTGTGTTAGTAGATTCCTTGCATGCCTGCTGCAGCTCTGTCCCATCCTCAGAGCTCCTTGATTTTATACTTGGTGAACAATGCTATGCTTTTCATATAAACCTTAGTTTTCAGATGTAAATCTTAATTTTACTAATAATTCCACACTGCTCCATCCTGCTGATACTTGCTGCAGCTACCTGCTGCATGCTGAGCCTGCTCCTGCCAGCTGCTGCTGCCTGCTGCTGCCTGTAATACCTGTTGCTGCTGCAACCTCCTGCTGCCTGCTGCTGTTTGCTGCTGCCTGCTACTTCCTATTGCTGCTGCTGCTGCCACTGCCACATGCTGCTGATGCCTGCTTCTATCTGCTGCTACCTGCTACCTGCTACTGCCTGCTGCCTGCTACTGCTGTCTGCAGAAAGCTGGTGCCTCCTGCTGCTGACTGCTGCTGACTGCTGCAACCTGCTGCAGCCTGCTCCATCCTGCTGCTGCCTAATCCACCTTGCTGCTGACTTCTGCCTTCTGCTGCCTGCTGCTGCTTGCTGCTTCCTGTGGTTGCCTGCTGCTGCCTCTACTTCCTCCTGCTGCTGCCTCTACTTCCTCCTGCTGCTGCCTGCTGCTACCTGCTGCCTGCTGCCTGCTGCTTCCATTGCTTGTTGATGTTTGCTGCTACCTGCTATTAACTGCTTCTGCGGCCTAATGCTACCTGCTGCTACCTGCTGCTGCATACTGTTTCTGCTACACCCTGATGCACGCTGCAGCTGCTTGCTGCATGCTGCTGCCTTCTGCCTGCCGCTGGCTGCTACTACCTGCTCATGCTGCTACCTGCTGCTGTCAGCTGAAGCTGCCTGCTGCTGCATGCTGCTGCTGCCTTCTGCTACCTGCTGCTGCTTGCTGCCGGCTTCTGCAGCTGTCTTCTCTCTGCTTCTGACTCCTGCTGCTGCCTGCTACTGCTGCGTTCTACTGACTGCTGCTGCATGCTGCTGCCTTCTGCTGCCTCCTGCTGCTGCTGCCTGTGCCTGCTGCTGCTGCTTCCTGCTCCTGCCTGCTGCCTTCAGCTACGTTCTGCTGCTTCCTGCTGCTTGTCCCGTGGTCAGCCGGTGTCACCAGTCAGAATCACTGTGTGCCTGCAGGCCCTTCCCCCGGAGCCCACTCTTGCATGTCCTGTCAGCAGCCAGACCTGGTAGTGTTAGTGCAGAGAAGGTGTTGTCAAGGAAGCCAGGAGCATCTCTCTGAGGATGAGTGTCGTCCCTGGGGCATGGAGCAGTGAGCCAGAGAGACGCTCACAGACCTCCCTGGATGTGGTTCGAGGTTGCTCACCTCCCATCACACCCAGTTCCCAGGAATTTAGGAATTTTGCCCTTTTGGGAATGAGGCCATCTGAGAGCTACAACCCAGCCCTGTGGCACGCTGTCCTGGGGCCAGCCTTCCCCCAGCGTGTGTATCGGGGCCCAGGGTGATGAGCAAGTGGCACCACAGTAGCCAGGCAATAGCCCATGGGCTGGATTCCGTCTTTCAGCCTCGTGGACATCCTGGAGGGGAGTGCTTGGGAGATTTACGCTTGGGAAAACAGGAGCATTTCTGCTCTATCCCTTCAGTGCTCTCCTTGGATGAACCGCAGGTCCCTAGCACACACCCCTGGCTTGCAGCCCAGAGCAACAGACACGGGTAGTGCTGGTGCAGCTGCTTGCTGGCACACGGGCTCTTCTCCCCGAGAAGTTTAGGCGATCCTTCTTGTCCTCTGGTGCTAAGACACCAGAGCCAGAGGCACCAACCACTGAAAATTTTGCGTGCATGTGACACACACCGTGAGATTATCCGTCGCACAGAGCACGGTAATGTGTGGCATTGTCTCTTGTCCTTCAGCGGCGGACGCTGGGAAAAAGGCTGAGGCTGCCAGTCATGAGGAGCTGCACAAGTACTATATCCCAGTGACGGCAACAGCCTTGCGTGTGCTGCTGCCTGGGATAGTGGTGTCTTGTGTGGTTGTTTCACAGCCGAGGAAGAGAGACCCGTGAGTTGGCTGTTCCCCAGAGTTATTTATTGCTGCAGCTGGAAGTGGGGTATTTGCAGTTAAGAGTATCCTGGAGTGCCAGGGCAGCTGCTGGCAGTACTCTGCTGAGATTTCTACTGTAAGTTTTTTGAACTGGCCTCTTAATTGCTATCAATGAATAGTCTTCTCTGAAACCCACTTGTACAGAAGGACCAAGAGAAACGAAGAAGCACCGGGACAAGCTGATACTGACTCTGCCTGGAAAAGCAAAGATCAAACTAGAGATCAAGGCAGAGCAGAGTCAGGAGAAGGCACAAGAGAGGGTGAGGTTGCCCAAGCAAATGAGACTTTCAACAACAGCTCCAGCCCGTCACCATGGACATTTGCCCAGCTGACAGGAACATGAGCGCAGCCGCCTCACCTCTGCCTGCTTGTCCCAGATGCTGTCGCACTGACAATGCCTTTTCATGGGACACCTGGATTTCCTTGGACTCGCCTCAGCCTAACCCCTATTGGTGTCCCTGTTACCAGTACCAACAGGGATCCTGTACATCAGAAGATGAAGACTTTCTAGAAGGAATAATAAATGTATTTTGGCCAAAAGCAGTGAGTCCTTGGCTGTTTTGTCTGTTTCCGTTGGGGTATAATGAGGAAAGCTTGGATCAGCGCTGGATCTGTGAGAGAGGCTGTCAGAGACGTGCCCTCCAGCGAGGGACCTCTTTTTCCTAGCATCAGCCTGGTTTCCTAGCTGGGCTGTCAACAAGGTTTCCATCCACCAGAGTGGGGACATGCTGGTGAGACTTGAGGTGCGCAGGGTTGTCGTTGAGCTCCCTTGGGATGCTGCCCTGAATCAGGATGGACTGGGCAGACAGGGAAGGAGGTGCTGGGAAGGATGGCTGTCCAGCGCTGAGCACGTCAAGGGGGGAATGACGTGGTGGCAGAGGCTGCAGGGCTGGAGCACTCCTCCCCACCACAAATATATGAATTTTTCAAAAGAATCGAGGTACTCAGCAGCCTTGCAGGGTTGTAACTGTGAGGCAGGCCTTGAAAACTGGGCATGCAAGCAATGTTTGTACTGGAGAATAGGCAAAGGGAAGAGCAAGCCTGAGTTGTCTCCTGAGAGGGCTTGACTCTGTGCCCTCAAGGTGTGGATGCTGAGCTGGGGAAAGAGATTTGGGGGTGGTACTCCCTGATGCAGGGGTGGTTTTTGGCTGTGTCACTCAAAGGAGCGATTGGTCAAAAGCAGCTGCACTCCCCCACGTGCTCTCTGTCTGGCCTCATGAGTTCTGTTCAGTGGGACAACTTGTCCCTGAGGGTCAGAGAGAGCCTCCATGCAGCAGCACTAACAAGCCTTGGAAAGGGAAGGTGGGCGAGCGCAAAAGGATCCATGCGCAAATGTGAAGCGTGGCCAAGAAGCGGGAGCAAACCCGTGACACTAGGAAAACTGAATTACAGCCATCCCAGAGTGTAAACAAAGCTGAGAGGAGGAAGAGAGGCTCCAGAGTGCACTGATTTGCAATGGTTTTGGGAGGTACCTATGTTTCTGCTGAAACCAAGGCAGTCGTAGAATCATAGAATTGTTTTGGTTGGAAAGGGCCTTTAAGATCATCAAGTTGTTGCAGCCCCAGGATGTTCACTGGTTCAGAGATGGTATCAAAGTGAGAAAGAACATCTCCTGGCAACATCAGAGCTCCTGTGAGATTAGCAGCAGTGCACAGGATACACTAGTGTGCAGAAATGTTCCTCCAGGTGTGGATGACAAGAGAAACTCAAGTGCTGCGGGCCCTAAGGATTTCCAGAAGTACTTCACAGAAGGTGTCGTGGCAGTCTTGGGCTCTGTGCTGTTTGGGATGGTATTGTGTTGTGTGATCTGTCTGTGGAGGAAGAGAAAATGGGGAGTTGTTGGGAGGTTTTTTTTGCCAAACTTCTGTATTAGATGGCTGCTATTAGCGATGAAGCATTTAGAGGCAGGGTATTCTGGAGTGCCAAGTTAGTTACTGGCCAGACTCGGCTGATATTTCTGCTGTAAGACGTCTTAACTGGCCTCTCAATTCATGGGCATTCTTTTCTGAAACCCCTTCTTACTGTGGCCAGTGTTAGTTAAAAGTGACCCTGTCTGGACAAGAGCAAACCCAGCGACAGCCGTAGGCAGAGCAAGGTCAGAAAGTAAAAAGAAGGGAGGACGTGGCCATAGAAGGTGAGAGCTGCAATAGTTACAACTCCCTACCGTGCCCAGCTTTGGTTCTCTTGGTCTGTCAGGGTCCGGTCTCCTTCCCGGCACGTACAGAGCAGGCACGTCAGGATGGCCAGGGCCGAGAGAAAACAAGCCATGGGCTGGCAAGCAGAGCCCCAGCCGAGGCGTGCGGGGCGCCCCATTTTCTGCACGGAGCTCTCCGTGCCCACAGCTTCCACGTGCAGCCAGGTGCTCGTACCCCACGGTGCTCCCAGCACTGCCCCGCACCCTCACACCCATCTAGCACAGCAGCCGCGACAGGGCCTCAGCAGCCTCCTCTCTCCACAGGTGCCTCTCTGCAGCTTCAGGAGCCCGGCACAACGCCAGCAGCTGTCCCTCGCTCCCAGCCAACCATCCTGCGCACCCCAGTACCCCTGAGAGCCAGACACAATGCCAGGAGAGGCTGCCTGTGCCTGAATAACTGGCCCGCCTGCCACAGAGCATGGGGGGACTGGCCCGTGCCAGCCCAGACAGCCGCCTGGCACATTCGCCCCCAGCCTGCCCCTCATGGCTGTCCAACTCAGCCAGCTGGCTGTTGCGGGACTGGCCCAGCACCCTCCAGCACCCGGCGGAACTGAAACTATCCCCCTGCCCCCCAAGCCCATGGCCTTTATCCTCCTGCAAGGACTTGAGGCAGCCCCACCAGCATACAGGTTGGGGGTGCAATGAGAGACTCCCAATGCACAGCTTCAGGGGTCAACCATTCATTGCTGAAGAAGAGCATAGCAATGAATACAGAGCAGTAGCACAATTGGCTGGCTTGTAATGGCAGCAAACCCAGGAATTCACCAGTTCTGGGATGAACTTCATATCAGGGCATGGAGGGACATGGATGTCTGTGGTATCAGCAAGCAGGAAGCTGGGCTTGGTCCCCGCTGACCATAAAAAGGAGGGTTTGGACCCTAAAAAGGAGGCTTTCAATGTTAGAATCCAAACTTTGGACCCTAAAAATGAAGCTTTGAGCCCTAAAAGAGGGCTTTGGAGCATAAAAATGAGTATTTGTAAACTCAGCATGCGGCTTGGACCCTAAAAACCACTGGCTGGATCCTAAAAGTGAGCCTTTGGACACTGAAAATGAGGCTTTGGAAAACAAAATGTGTCTTTGGACTATAAAAATGAGACTTTGCAAACTGAAACGGAGCCTTTGGACCATAAAATGAGGCTTTGGATCCCAAAATAAGGTTTTCTGCCATGAAAGTGAGGGTTTGGTGTTGCCTTTACTGGCGTGGCGACCCGGTTCGGAAACGGCACGGCGACCAACCCCAGGCCGCTCGGGCCATTAACTCACAGACACCAATGTGGTGGACGGTAAATGACGTTTATTAGTGTGTAAAACGGTATTATATATCCTGAGTTCACAACGTCACTTACGTCTAGTTGTGCCCTAACCCACACTCTATTGGCTATCAGGGTATCTGGGGAGGGGTCATATCTTTCCGTACAGCCCGATATCTTCCGGCCGCCAGACCCTAACTGCCTACATTTCCCCCCTCTCCATGCACGAGTAAATCTACTAAAGTATAACAATCCCAAAGAACACATGTGAATAACGAGAATAAAGAATACGTGTGTCATAGACGTGTATAAAATATGCTAAATACAAAGCGCTCTTACTCTATATCTTAAAACATACATTACAAACTTGAAATAAGGCACGTTATATAAAAGTAAATGGGGGATAGCTGGGGACAGCTAACGGAAATTTTGAGACAGAACATTCTTAAGGCAATTAGAGCATTCTTAAAGCATTTGTCGGCGTTCCATCAGCATAACATTAACTTTTTCTATCCGACTTCTGACAAACGACACGATCCTATTCAATATACAGGGTCCAAGGATCAATGCCACCACGATCATTATGATCGGTCCCGTCAAGGTTGATATCAGGGTGGTCAGCCATGGTGCATGATTAAACCATGATGCAAACCAGCTCTGCTGTGCTTCTCGTTCCTTTTTCCTTTTTTCCAGTCCCTCTCGCAATTTGGTCATGGTGTCTCTCACTACTCCGGTGTGGTCCGCATATACACAACATTCTTCCTTTAGAGCAGCGCACACTCCCCCTGCTTGTAAGAACACCAGATCTAATCCTCTTCGATTTTGCAATACTACTTCAGATAATGATCTAACTGATTGTTCTAATGAACTTATTGACTGTTCGATTCTAGCTAAGTCCTCATCCACTGCCATCCTCAAGGTGTTAAATTCTTTATTCTGTTGCACCAAAGATGCTACTCCTGTACCTACTCCTGCACCTCCCATGATCAGTAAAGCAGCTATTGTCAGTGCTGAAATGGGTTCTCGTTTTGACAAGTGATGTTCTGGCATAGTATGTAAGTCATAGGCAAAGTCCTCAGGGTGGTAAGAGATTTTAGGGACTATAGCTACATGAATACAATAGTCGGCAGATTCGTTAAACATGCTTAATGACAAGCAAGGTGTAACTCCCGTAGCAGAACAAATCCATTTGGTATAGCTAGCCCGTATCAACCATTTTGCTCTTGGATTTTTACTCAGTGTTCTAATACACAGTGATTCTACGTTTTTTGGGATTTTACCCACACAAATACCCCTTCCTACCACTTGTGTTAGTGTGATCCCTAATCTTTTTGGGTCCCATATACATTGGGGTGGGTTTGGATGGTTTGCCCATGTGGGTGCATCACTCACTCCCACCGCCTCATAAAAGGGTGGTTTTATTCCATAGCACAGCCAACAATGTTCTGTAAGATTCGGGTTAGTTTTGTTCAGTACCCGATAACTAGCCTGCATCATTTTCCAGAGAGAGTTCCCATCAGGATCTTTGGTGGTGTGTATTGCATCACCTAAGGTAGCATGCCGTGATGGTGTAGGTAGAAGTGCTGGCGTTTGTGGCTTAATGGTGGGGCTAAGTGTGGGTGCTTGTGGGTTAAGAGTGGGGTTAGGCCCGATGGCTTGGGGTGCCTGAGGTAGAAGCTTAATAATGTGTACCACTACTCCCAGATCTGTACCAGCTTTGTAAATGAATACCGACCACATTTTTCCCACCATCCAGCCTGTATTAGTTGGCTGCAGGATTTCTAAACTCATATGGGTACAGGTACCTCTGAGGGATATCATTCCGTCAATCGCAAATTTTGGGTGGGTGCATCCATTTGGTCCCCATTTTACCCGCAGAAATTTGTCCTCTCTCTTTGGTTTCCATGCATCAGCTGTTACAATGGTTTCACATCCCCAATGTCCACAATACAAATAACCTGGATAATTGCAATAACTCATTCCTGGGTTTGAGCTGGGACACCAGTATGTTCCCCATAATGATTTGGATTTGGGCCCTCCCACCACGGGGAATAAGTCACCAACTGTTATCGTAAAGGTCGGAGCACCTACAGTTATACTTTCCTTTATCACCCTGCCATCGCTTGTGATGACCCACTTGAATGGTTGATAGGGATGATGCACTGATTCTACCTGTCCTGTCGTGACGAGTCCTAGGATCAGGATGATGCAAAGGTGTCTTAGCTCTCTTCTGTGGGGGTCATATCGCTGGTGTTTGGATTCCGCGGATGCCGGGCTCTCAGGCGTGGGTAGGAAGCTTGTCGACTCGTCGTCCTGTCTCGCCACTAGGTCATACGGGTCACGAGGGCGTCCGATGAACTGTTCCTGCGAACAAAAACTCACAGTTCTCATTAGTTTCACTCTGGAGGTCTGGTTTAATGGACTTAAGTGGACACCACTTAACTTTCCCATCCTTTTTGACCGCGGCATACCCTCGCCCTGTAAGAACTAGCCTCCACCCCTGTTCCCATTCTCCCAGATCATTTTTGATTATGATCAACGGACCTTCCTCTAACGCTCTGGTGGCCCAATGTTTTTGGGTGGGGCTATTCTTCTCTTCCCCCCTAGGAAATTGATTTAGTGCTAGAAGAGCGGTTGCTAACAGGCGTGCTTGGTCTCCCAAGGGAATGGCGTTGGTGAATCCTTCTGTTCTCGCCAACACCTCTAATTTTGATTTCAGAGTCTGATTTGCTCGTTCAACTATGGCTTGTCCAGTACTGTTATACGGGATGCCATGTGTTAGGGTGATACCCCATTTCAAAACAAATGCCTGGACTGATTTAGAGACAAAGTTCGGACCATTGTCTGTTTTGATCTGATTAGGGATGCCAAGCCACGCCATGACTGTTAACCAATGTTGGATGGTTGCTTTGGAGTCGGTTTTGCAGTGTTGTGTGGCCACAATCATTCCACTGTATGTATCTACTGTTACCGCTAACCACGCTCGAGGTTTCAACAACTGACAGAGCGTGAAATCTGTCTGCCACACCTCGGAGGCCTTGAGACCTCTGGGGTTGACTCCACTGGACCACAGTGGTGCTTTCTGACAGTGAGGACATGTTGCTACTACATGTTTCGCGTCCGTGACTGAGATTCCGCATTTCTTCGATAGTGCTTTCTCTCCGATGTGGAGAGACTCATGTAGCTGGCGGGCATCTCGTAATGTCCATAATCCTTTTGCTGCGGCGTCTGCTTTGTCATTGCCGTGTTGGAAAAACCCTTTAATTGGGTTGTGGCTGTTGACGTGGATGACCGATATGGTGCCCTTTCGAGAGAAAAGTGCTTCTTCCAGCATTAGGGCTGCTGTGGATGTTGACACGCCGGGTCCCGACATGGCTAAGCAGAGCTTGGCTACAAACATCGAATCAGTCACTATGTTGAGATGTTCCATTGGGAACAGTCCACACGCCAGTACCACGGCCTTCACTTCTAGCTGTTGGACTGAGAGCGCACGATCGGTCATTTTAATACACTGCCATTCATCTCCTGACTGCCACACCGCCGCTGCGGTTGAGGTCGTAGAGGACGCATCTGTAAAGACCGTTGGTCCCTGTTGGGGTCGGTCCATGATCTTCTGTGGGAGGTCGATGTCGACAATTGCCAGCATTGGAGTCCAGGGGGGTTTTGTAGCATACTGGACTTCGCCGCCGAATCCGGTAAGAGCTATGGCTAGATACTCTGACATCGCCACTGATTGCGTCGGGAGTTGTTTGCGAAAAGGTAGGTATATCCTGGCAGGTTCAGTGCCTAGGTGTCTTAGGGCGAGTTTTCTGCCTTTCATGATAAGATTACCAAGGCATTCGACTCCTGGAGAGAATGCACGTGACGGTTTTCCCAAAACTATCCACAGTATTGGCTGAGCTTTTTCAGGGGGCCCCTGGGCTAGTGCCCCTACTCCTCCCCCCTCTGTGAAATGCACATACAGATTGAGTGGTGCATCCGGGTTCCACCTGGCGAGCGTGCTTGACGATACTTGCCGCTCAATAAAGTCAAGGGAGTTCATTGCTTCCGCCGTCAGAGTTTTCTGTTCCCATGGGTTCTTTCCTTTCAGAAGATCGTACAGGGGGGCCATGATTTCGGGAGGGATCAGGACAATGTGGCGAAGCCATTGCAAGGATCCCACCAACTGTTGCATATCGTGGAGTGTTCTGATGTCTCGGCGGATTTTTATTTGCGGGGGGGTTATGTAGGAGCTCGTGACCCCTACTCCCAGGAAGGTTATACACGGTCCCTTTTTAACCTTCGCACTCGCGATTTCGAATCCGTTTGACTTTAGAGTTTCTGAAACTGTTGATATCAGCTGGTCCACCTGGTTTCCTGATGGTGCGGTGATTAAGATGTCATCCATGTATTGAATGATAGTCGCGGTTGGATTGTCACACCGAACCGGTGCCAGCGCCCGATCCACTGTAATCTGGGAGATAGTGGGTGAGTTGATCATTCCTTGAGGTAACACTTTCCATTGGAAGCGCAAGTTGGGGCGTTGGTTGTTTGGGAATATGACAGAAAAAGCAAACCGCTCCCTGTCCTCCTCATGCAGTGGTATTGAAAAGAAACAGTCCTTAATATCAAGGACGGCACACGGTTGTCCTTTTGGTAGCATGGAGCTCATGGGCAGTAGTGTTTGAACGGGACCCATTGGTTGGATCCTTTTGTTTACTTCACGCAAGTCATGGAGAAGGCGGAATCCCTCGCCGGTTCGTTTGGGTGTTACAAAAACGGGGGTGTTCCATGGGCTGGTGGAAGGCTCTATATGACCTCGTTGTAGTTCGCGGTCGACTAGCTTAAGGAAAGCGTCCATTCGAGGCTGTGACAGGGGCCACTGCTCGACCCATACTGGGTCAGATGATTTCCAAGTCAGTCTAATAGGTGGAAGTGGGTGTACAGCAGTGGCCCTTACTGTAAATTTGTCACCCTGGCTTTCAAAAGAGCTAGGGCATCCCTCCCCAACAGGGGTGGGACCCCTGGTATGACATATGGGAAGAGGGTAATGGTTTTCTCCGGTCCCTTTTCAGTGTAGAGTGTGATTGCTATCCGGTAGGTACTCTTCTGAGCTCGGGCCACTCCCCCAACTCCACCCACCGTGGGGGCGTCCTCCAATTTCCAATGTGAGGGCCATTTTGCCTTAGGGATAACTGTAACATCTGCTCCGGTATCAATCAAAAAGGGGATACTAATGGTGGTGCCGTTTGTGGTATCATAGAGAGAGCAGGTTCCCCACACCACTGGTGGGTTATCACATTTTACTGCCAGGGCCACCCTGGGATCTCGCCCCCAGGAAATAGTCCTTGTTGTCCCTGAGGTAGGGATAGGTTCGGCTGGGTTGCCGGTTGAGCCATAAAGTTGGTCGTATCTTGAGGGGGTAATAGGTTCGATGGCACCTCGCCCCATCCAGGGTTGGTATAGCTGGGCCGCTTCGTGCTCCAAATGGGAGAGGGCTGCGCGCGGCCAGGTTGCCCCCTCCCCCTCCCGTTTCCCTGTTTTTTTGATCTGCATTCCTTGGCGAGGTGTCCCTTTTTCCCACAGGCCCAACACGGTCCTCTGGGTCGATTTTGGCGCGGAGGGGGTGCTGTTGATTGGTCCCCCAGCTGGGGGCAGTTTGCCACCACGTGGCCTACCTGACCACATTTAAAGCATACCATCACATTGGCTATTGCAGTACGAACAGCCACTTGAATCGGAGCTAAATGTTCTTCCTTTGCGACATGCTTAATCATGTCCGCAATACTTGACCCCACTGGCAGCGATCGTAGGATTTCTTTAGTGGCCGAATTACACTGTTGGTGTAAGCAATCTGCCACAACCGGGCCTTTCGCCTCCGCGGGTAAGGTCGAGGAGTCGACCGCTGCCTGGAGGCGGTCCACAAACTGCGTAAAGCTTTCACTTTCAGTTTGTTTAATCGTGGACCATGGTGATGGTTTGACAATGACCCTAGAGGTTGTGCGAATGGCCTCTCTGGCCGCACGAGTAGTTGTCATAACCTCATGGGCCCGCAGGCCTTGGGCCTGTGCATGGGGAGTAATCATTGTTGGATCTGTACCCATCAGCCGCTGTAGGCTGGAGCCATGTAGCGGGTGGTCCGCTCCAGTTACTTGAGCTAGTTGCCTTGCACAGTTATCCTCCCATTCTTGTTTAAAAACAATCATCCCTGCCCCATCAAAAATCAATCTGCAAGTTTGTTTTATATCAAATGGGAGCATATCATCTCCCCCGAAGACACCATCTATGAGGGTAGAAACCATGGCAGAATTAAGCCCTTTATCCGCAATTGCCTTAACGACCGCTTGTATGTCCTTAGGGTTTACTGGTGAGTGGACCCTCTGTCCTCCGTCCGTTACCCGGACCGGGAATGCTAGCACGGCCGATGGGGCCCAATCGGCACATGCAGTCTTTATTTTTCTCCAGTCTGTGAGAGGGATTTTTTCCCTTTGCGGTCCCTTTCTATTTTTGTTTTTAACTGTATATGTTTCCTCTTTCTCCTCTTCTGAGCTTGAGTCAGTTACGAGCCACTCGTCCCAGCTCGTATCCGACCCGCAATCGGAACTTGGCCAGTCAGTTATTTCCGGGTTCCGGTACACTTTTGTCGGGTTCCGGTCCCGCCCGCTCCCCTTACGCGGGTTCCGGCCCCGCCCGCTCCCCTCACGGGCAGGCTGTTCCCTCCCCCTTGGCTCGCCCCACCCTCTGGTTAGGGGGGGGTTTGCCCTAAAAAGGTATTTTCCCGGGCAGCAGCTCCGATTGGCGTTTTGCCCCGCGCTCGCGCTCCCCCCTCTATGCTGATTGCTCCTCCCACTTGTTTCCTTTTCATTCTCCTCCCCCTCCTGCTCGCGCGCGTTCGTTAACAATGGCGCTTCCGCCCTGTTCCCACCACGGGCATCTTTGCCCCGCCCCCTCCCTTCCTGCTCGGCGCCATTTTGGGGCGCATAAGGCGGCGGTCTGGTCCAGACTTCCTCAGACTCCGCTTTCTCTGAGGCGCCCCTGGCCTCCTCGGCTAACCCACTCCAGAAGGATTTAGCTCGTTTCTGCCCCTCCGTAAGTGGGTCGGGGTTCGGGGATTGAGGGGATGTGCCGCCCTCGCACAGCTCGTTAGGCACTGCATAATCGCTATCCTCCGGGGGGTGCAAAGTCTGTGTGGCTGCCCCGACTCCCAATTTAGGGATGGTTTGCAAACAGTCCTTTGCCGCCCTCCAGGTCTCCTGTTCTTGTATTGCTTTCTGCAGGGCCTGTACGACTTTTCCCCACGCTTTAAGGTTTTTCCCACAACCCGAAGACATCGTCTCCTCAGCCAACGCTTTAGTGCATTTGTCCCACACCTCAGGGTGGAGAATATCCACCGGCTGGTCGATAACACCAGTTTGCAAAAGCCTCGCAACAGCGAGAGTAAAATCTTTGGGTTTACAATCGATACCCCACTGCTTATGTAATTCTGATACGACCTTCACAAGGGCTTCCATCCTCCTTGTTGGTCCGGGAGCGTCCTCCCCGCCGGGCTGGTCCTGCCGCTCCGGCCGCCGTTCACCCGATTCCAGGCGAGTTCCCGGGTTTCGGCACCACTTGTTGCCTTTACTGGCGTGGCGACCCGGTTCGGGAACGGCACGGCGACCAACCCCAGGCCGCTCGGGCCATTAACTCACAGACACCAATGTGGTGGACGGTAAATGGCGTTTATTAGTGTGTAAAACGGTATTATATATCCTGAGTTCACAACGTCACTTACGTCTAGTTGTGCCCTAACCCACACTCTATTGGCTATCAGGGTATCTGGGGAGGGGTCATATCTTTCCGTACAGCCCGATATCTTCCGGCCGCCAGACCCTAACTGCCTACAGTTTGGACCCTAAAAATGAAAGTGTATGTCCTGAAAAAAGGCTATTGTTAATACAAGGCAGGTTTGGACCCTATAAATAAGGCTTTGTACTCTAAAAATGAGGACTTGGACTTTCCAAATCAAACTTGGGGGCTTAGAAATGAGGCTCTGCATTCTTGAAATGAGTCCTTGGGCCTTACAAGGGGTGCCTGGAACAGATAAATGCAGCTTTGGGCCCTAAAAGTGAGGCTTTGGGACCTAAAAAGGAGGCTTTTACCCTAGAATCAAACTCTGGGATGTAAAAATGGGGCTTTGGACCTAAAATAGAGGCTTGGGGGTTTACAAGAGGGGTTTGGACCATAAAAACGAGAGCTTGGACTCTCAAGATATGGCTTGGAGCCTCAAAATGACTAGCTGGATCCCAAAAATGCCACTTTGGAGCCTGGAAATAAGGCTTTGGAAACTAAAAATGCAGCTTTTGTTTTGGAGTCTAAAAATGAGGCTTTGGAGGCTAAACTGAGACTATGGAAGACAAAACAAAGTCTTTGGAAAGGAAAAATGAGGATTTGGATGCTCTAAATGTAGCTTTGTACCCTGAAAAGAGACTTTCTGCACTAAAAGTGAACATTTTCATCCTATAAAGGAAACTGTGGTCTCTAGAAAAAGGCTATGGGTAATAAGAGAGAGATTTGGACCCTAAAAATGAGGATTTGGGCCCTGAAATGAGGCTTTAGGCTCTAAAACTGATAGGCGAGATGCTACAAATGACCCTTTGGAACCTGCAAAGGAGGGAAGCCTCTTGCTTCCTCTGTGGCCCCAAGAAATGAAGCTTTGGTCCCAAAGATAGGGCTTTGGGCACTCCAAAGGAGGCTTATCGATCCCACTTCCGTTCGAGTGACTTGAACTCCATATTGAAAAAGAAGAGATTGCACGATGGGCACACGCAAGCACACAGCTTTCAAAATCCCAAGGCATAAACCTCTCACACTGGGTTTTTCCACCAATTGCCCCAAAACCTACAAAGGAGAAACACCCCATAAATTACACATGCAAGGCCAACAAGTATTTTTAATTCTGGCTTTGGCTTTTCTGCCGATTGGTTCCAAATGAGTATCAGATGCAGAGCTCCTCCCTCATCCAGGGTCGCAATCTGCCCCCGTCACCACCACAGCGCCCCGAGTGTTTGTCCGATGTGCATCGCTGGGGATCTGACACCCTCCTCCTCCCCGCTGAGGGGTCATTGTCTGCCATCCACAGACCGGCTGCAGAGATCGTAGCCCCGCCATGGGGATCTGCTCCACTCTCCCAGCCTCAGAGTTTACTCCTGAGCAGCCCTGGGTGCGGGAGCCCACTTGGAAGTGGCATTGCAGGGCCCTGGAGCTCCATCATCCCTTGGGGCTCTGTAACCATGTGGAGAACTTGCTCTCTGCCTCCTCCTCCTCCTTGCCAAGCGGTAGTGGTCTGTGATCTCCACAAACCGGCTGCGGAGATCATAGCCCCACCGCAGGGATCTGCTCTGGGCCCTCTCCCTGGCACCGTTCCCCTGGTGGTGAGAGAGAGAGTCCTCCATGCCTACCACCATGTCCTGCAAAGAGAGCTGTGAAAAGGTCTTGCCCTTTCCTCCTGAAAGGACCAGAACAGGGGAGAAACGCCAGAAGCTGTTTGAGGGACAGCTAAGGGCCTCCCAAAGGCTCTCCTGGAGGGGTGCAGAGGCAGACTAATGGGATGGATCTAGGTGGGATGCTTTGAGAGGGAGCAGCGTTGTGGCTGTGAAGAAAGCTGTAGTGTGGGAGGGAAAAGAGAGCAATGCCAAGATCCCAGAAAGAAATCCACTGTCCACCTCGTGCCCTGACCCACGTCCCCAGAGTTACCTTAGTCCTCTGAGGCAGACACTGTGGTCCCACAGAAGCTGCCTGCTTGCTGCCAGCCCCCAACTGGCTGAAGAAGGAACGGTTGTATGATAGTGCTGGTGAGGAAGGAGCCCTTTCTGCAATTTTCAAGTCAGAGCACCTGGAGAAAAAAAAAAAGATCACTGTTTAGGGCTGTTCTTGCAGTCTCCTCTGGGGTTCATTTTCCTGGAGGGGTTTCTAGGAGAGACAGAAGATGTAACCAAGGTTACAAATGGGAAATTCAAGTGAGGTCTTCCCCCCAGGTTTGCCCCTGTCACAGCAAGTCCTTGTCTTTATGCCCCCTATGACCTCCATTTCACAGAATCATAGAATCATAGAAGGGTTTGGGTTGGAAGGCACCTCTAAAGGTCATCTAGTTCCAACCCCTCTGCCATAGGCAGGGACGGCTTCTGCTAGACCAGGTTGCTCAGAGCCCCATCCAGCCTGGCCTTGAACACTGCCAGGGAGGGGGCATCCACAGCTTCTTTGGGCAACCTGGTCCAGTGTCTCACAACCCTCACAGTTAAGAATTTCTTCCTCATATCTAATCTAAATCTTCCCTCTTTCACTTTAAAACCATTACTCCTCATCCTGTCACTACGCTCCCTGCTGAAGAGTCCCTCGCCATCTTTCCTGCAGGCCCCCTTTAAGTACTCTTCGCTACATTAGACAGCTTCAGATCGCAGACAAGGAGCAGTTTACAGCAGGGCAGCAGCCTAAAGCCCAGCAAGGGAAGACAGGGACTGACGTGGGGTAGTTCAGATTTGACAGCACTGAATGATGCAGGTAGTAACTGTCTCCTATGACAGAAAGAGAAACACTCCAGAGGACAAGAAGAATAGCAAAGCCAGGAGAAGGAAATGTATTCTGCACACGTTCTAAAACTTGTTATTACCTGACATAAAACAGCAGATAGGCTTGCTGCCTGAGAACTTTTTTGATGCTGCAACCATGCACAGACATATCATCCATCTTGTACCACCGTCCATTGCTGACCTGCAAAGAAAACATTGATATCTGGAGATGAACTGCACGGTTTCTCCACAAAAACACAGGCAGGGAACTACAGAACCAAGCGTGCGCCAAAACAAATCCAATCCGGCCCTGGAAGAGACCTTCTCCCGCAAAACCTCGGCTGCCACTAACACTGCCGTGAAAGTTTGGCTTCCCCAGCCCACATTTTTCCCCTGCTAGGAAGGAAGTTGCTCTTTACCTTTGCATAGCAGAAATAGTGTCCTGCCTAACAGCTGCCACCGCTATGTACCAGGACAGCATATAAGGAGTAGATGAGCGGTTCTCCAGCTGTCTGAGACATGTATGGCTGAAGATCCAAGTACTCGGGATACTCCACAACCTACAGAGAGACCAAGAGGGCTCAGAAATGATCCTGAAATGCTACATGAAATAGCCTTCAACATGTCATGGTTTGGGTGGCAGGAAACTGCTCTCGGCCCAAGCAGCTCTGTCATTGGTACATGCTCTTCTTCCCACAGGAGCTCTCATCTCCCCACAAGGGAACATGAAAAACCCAACATGAACAACATGTGAAAGAGCGTCCTGCTTTGGGAATTCTCCTGCTCCAGGAAGAGAAAGTTGTGCTCCAGTTGCGTACACACCTTGCTGATCTTCCTGCCGGTGAAATCTTCAAACCTTTTCAGGCACATTGTGAGAACATTGGGTGCGTGGTGAACTGTAAACCTCTTGGAGGCGGCAACCATCTTGTCACACCTTGAAACCAAGCACAGAGCCAAGTGCTGAAATGCACCCTATCTTCCCCCAAGAAGGCCAGACAAGATTTCCTCTCTCACACATCCTTATGCTATTTCAAGGCTACTCAGTACCATAAGGCCATATTAAAAAAAAACCAAACAGCTGCATCTCCTTATTGTCCATTAAACCTAATGTGAAAAGATGTCTTATGCTCCATGCCATGCAGCACCTTCACGCAGGATCTAGCATTAATATGTCGTTAGTAATCTTCTTACTTGCTACATTTAAAGCAGTTTTCACCATCCAGCTGCTCAGGTTTCACAAAGTCCTCCAGAGCTGCAGTGACAGATGAGGCTGCCTGGAGGAGTGAGAAAGGAGAGCACTGAGCTGAGGGTAACGGCCTCGCCCAAACACTTACTGGGAGTTGACAAGAAGACCCGGGCAGCTGAGGCTGAGGAGACCCACTGTGAACCCGCAGGCAGTGTCCAGAAGGAGGCAGAAAGAGGGTATTATGCTGAACATTTCCCTCAATTCTCAGGGATTCCCGGGCCTATCAAGAGCAACCAATCTATGGCACCGCTCAGTTCAACTACTGATGGTGTGCAGGGTCATCAATAATGAAAACAACGCAACCCATCAGCCGGGAGCCAGGCAGGTGTTGAGGGAGGGCAAAAGGAAGAAGGATGAGAGTACGTCAGGGTGCAGGGAGGATAATTTGTACTTGTCCAGCTTAAAGCCAGCACCTACAGGGAGACCACCGCCATGGCGTACCCAGAAGGACACAGTCCGTTCCACTTCACACCCACCACCAATTCCTCTCGTGTTCGCAGTCTAAGTTTTTTAAGTCAGCTGCATGGATTCTGGAAAGCTACAGGAGCCTTGGGACGTCTTGAATCAGTATTACAAGCCCTCTTACTTTTATATCCAAAGAAACATCCAGGAAGGCCTCGTGGGAATCGGAAACTGCTTTGCAGCTCAAGCACGTGACTGGAAGGGAGATCGAAATGCTCAGCGCTAGGGGAAGTCGACCGACTGTGCCGATTTCTGTCCTTCATACGCCAGTCACGCGATCAGCTGTTCATCACAGGCAGACAGAACGGCACAGACAATTCCTAGGAGAGCAGGGGTTGTGGAAAAGTACCTCTGGATCTCAGAAAGCCTCCAAAGATTTGATGGACGATGGTAGTGGCTTGAGAAGAGATGTCCAAGCTGGAAATAAATGGTAAGGCAGAGAGTTATCTCCTCCAGGTGTTTTGCTTTTTCTGAAAGCCCTGGACCTAGGTTTTCCTTGATGGGAGTATATCAATGAGTCCAAAGGGCTCGGGAACATTGAAAAGGTAATTTGCTTGTACTTACTTGCTGATTCCACTCAGACAAGCTCTCTGCATGGCACTGACAGTATAGCGTAAGAACTCATGGGCATCTTCCTGCCTGCCAAGCTGGAAGTGCTGTCCTATTCCTAAGAAAGAAGAAGTTAGTAGTTCTCTGCTACAAGAACGGAAGAAAACATGTCAAAGCACCTGAAATCACTTACGTGTGAGGACTCTGACAACAGCCCAAGGCTGGATGGCACTGCCTGAGGTACACAAGACTTGGTAAACGTGCGCTTCCATTCTGCACATCATGCAGAAGCCTTGCTGGAGACCTGAAGAGGGAGGGAGGGAAGGAAGAAAGCTTCTCAGGTTAGCAAAATATCCACAGCGATGGGAAATTTAATGAAGTTATAAGAACAGTCTCCACTCCTCTTCTCCCAAGGTGCCAATGTCCCAACAAGCCCAGGACATTTTAGTGCATAGAAAACTTTCTTCGTAGGGATGCTTAACTGACAGAATTTTTCTGTGCAATATGCCAAGAGGGCTTAACAAGAGGTAGGAATAGGCACCAAGACCCAGGCCTAGAAAGAGGTGCTTTTCTGAAGAGGAACACACCTAGCTACGACAAGCAGGTTCTAGTCTTGAGTGTTCCAAGAACACCAACTCAGAGGGTTGACAAAGAAGGGCTGCTTTTCTCCTAAATCACATTGCAGATTCTGGGAATCCTTGGGAAGTGCCCAACAGATCTACAAGGGTTGTTCATAAAAGCACTCACATGACTGGCTGTGCTCGAGAGAGAGCAGGTAGTTGGCCAGAGGAGGCGTGTACGTCAGGCACTGCAGGACGGAGTTGAGGAAGCACGTATTGCCCATGTTGTGGAGTCCCACTCCAGGTCTCTGTTGCTGCTGCCAGGCCATGCAAATCTCCTCCGGGGGAAAGAGGATCCTTTGTGGCGGAGCCGTTCCCTCGGCAATGACTGCAGGGAAATGACATTTGAAAAGAGATGAGACAATAATGTTGCGCAAAAGCATATTTTAAAAGTCAAGTTCTGTACAGGAGCACCCAGGACAGCCATCTCTAACCTCCAACCCAGAAACATCGAGGGAAGCCATTGAAATTTACAGGTCAAGAAACAGTTTTGGAAAAGAGTCTGTTCCCCTGCTTACTTTGCCACAAGTCCAACACACCCACACTCTGTTTTCTGTGCCTCAGGCTACCTTCCTTTCCCTCTAGTCTTGAACTGCATTATCAAGTCAAGCCTTCCCTTTTCCTGATTGTAACTTGATGAAAACAAGCAAGTGCCTAGCACAGAAGGTAACCCTACTGACGCCACAGCTTTCTACAAGCAATGACATCTTTCAAAGTCCTACAAATAGTGGCAGAGGAGGGATAAAATGTGTTTTCCTGTGTCTAATCGAAAACACCTGGGTAAGTCTGTCTGCTCTCAGGAAACGCCCCACAATTCAGTCTAGGTTGTCACACATCAACATGCAGGGATGCAGTACCCGACACCTCCGTTGCCTTTGGGCATTCACAAAGTCCAAGCCTACTGGTGAAGTCGCTACTCACAGGAGTCGTTCCCCATTGCAGCCATCGCTCCTCTCAGAAACAGAGGGGAAAGCTCTGGATGACAAAGGATGTCAGGATGTGCTCCAGAAAGAGGAGATCAACACCAGTCCTGTCACCTGATCACAAAGAAATAATTGTAACTCAACAAAATGATTCAAAAAACCCTCAAAACGCAACCCACAGATCAGCATCCGCCATCAAAAGTGTTTCAGTGGCACTTGTAACTGCTGCAGAGCTGCAGGCTGATGGCCCTACTGTCCCTGTCACAGGACTCCAAGGGACAGCAGTTACCAAGGCCCTTTTGAAGAGGACCTGCTGCTGACCTGTGGCTAGCGTTAGCAGCAGCGCCCTCTGGCTCTCCAGCCCACACTCACCCACCTCGTACGCGGCAGTGGCTGCCTTTTGTCCGCTGCTTTAACAGCTGCTTTTGCCGTGCTCCTTTTCTGTCTCCCTACGTACCGCCACAGTCAGGGTGGGCTTCTTGTCATTCTAGGCTGAGCCCAATGCCTCAGACTACACTGTCACCCCCTATTTACCTATCCTGGGCTATGGTAAAGAAATAAGAATTAGCAAATAGGAGCGCTACCCATAGTCCTGGCCAGCCTATGAAGGTGTAATAACTCAGTCTAGAGCTCGGAAGGTATAGACCAGCCTATACTTTCATCCTGTATCTACCTAGTCTATGATCTGTCCTGAAAGTCAAAGCATAATTACCTTTGAAAGAGGATGGAAGTTGAGGAGAAGTGGGCGATAAATGATAAATAGTTGGGAAAAAAGTAGCCACGCAAGTAGCAAAGGAAGGAGCTGAGTTATCCCGAAGGCCACCTCAGCTCAACTCACTTTCACTGCCCTGCGTGTCAGGATCCCAAGCCCCAGCCAGGTGATGTCACAATCCCTGGGCTGGTCCCACATCACTGCCCCTTTGTGACATGGGGCCGCATGGCAACGTGTCCCCTCAAGCCATGCGACCACACAGCTGCCACAGCCCGGGAACCTCCCGCAGTTGGCAGCCGCTAGGCTTCTCTGTCAGTGTTCGCGAGAGGGCACGGAGTAAATGCACGCAGAGCAATATGATCGTTAAGCAGATCTCGTTTATTCGCATATCTGAGGGTACATTTATACTATTCTATTGAGGGTACATTTATACTATTCTATTTTTGTACACGCTCTGTGTACATGTCATTTCTATTATGATTGGTTAGTATGCTTTGTTCACACACCTCTACATTAGTTCTGATTGGCTTATGCTAAAAAGTTATATCTTGTAGGTGCAGCATTCTTTCTTACTTTTCGACTTCCCTATATCTTATTTTTCTCATAGCCCAGGGCCTTGTTCTGTATTATGATTGGCTAGTTCATCACCACCCCATTACCACCCCCTAGACATGCCTGGACATAGCTCGTTCAGTACTTGACCGTTGTCCCGTGGGAACCCCACAAATCCCCCTTTTTGTTTTTGAACGAGCTATGTCCTGTCCTGTCCTTTTTTGTCTTTGTTTCTTACTTAAACCTGGTTCCCTGCGTCTCACAGAGCCCGGTCAGAGAATCCCAGCCTTGGTTACCCATAAATCCTGCTCTCTGTTGTTGTGCCAAAAAGGCTGTATTGACCATTTGTTGCACAGTTCTCTGCAAATATGCAAACAAACAGGGTAACACAAGTAGGATAATGCCTATTATAAACATTCCCATAAGTAAACTCTATCTACAAAACATGCAGTTTGCTTCAGAACACACTGTTATTCTCTGTTATTCTAGCTGAAAGGAAAATTACTGACAGGAAAGCTGATTCTGTGTAAAGGTAACACAGAGCAGGCCTTTTAGAGCCTGCTCTGAGGCCTACTCTTGCTAAACCGTTGTTAAACCATCTGGTATCAATTTCCCCCTTTGGAAGTAGTTAGATTTATTATCTCACTACTTCCATATACTCTTCTCAATGATTGTCTTAACACAACCCACGCAGATCCCTATGATAACTATAATCACAACTACATAAACTATTACCTCTAACAATGTAGCTAACCATCCTTTTAGAAACAATCCACCTAATTCTTGCAGGATTTTGTTGAGCCAATTATTTTCTGCTGCCTCCCTGATTGCCCTGCTGTCTTCTGCTACTCCCTGTCGAACTGCCTCCCAATGTATTACAATTGGGGGTCGCTCCTTATCTCCTGCTAAAGTTAAATGGTTAAGTACATAAACAGCTTTTGCAAGTCTCTCAGAAGGTTCAGTCACCTCTCCCCCTTTTTGTTTTTGCAGAAGCTGTTTCAATGTACTATGAGCACGTTCCACAATCGCCTGACCTGTAGGCGAATGAGGAATCCCAGTGACATGTGTAATACCCCATAGTTGACAAAATTGACGAAAAATCTGTGAACAATATGCTGGTCCATTATCAGTCTTAAGTTGTTGTGGAACCCCAAGACTTGCAAAGCAAGCAAGTAAATGTCGTTTGACATGACGACCTGTTTCCCCAGTTTGTGCTGTTGCCCATATTACATGTGAAAACGTATCAACAGATACATGAACATATTTGAGCCTTCCAAATTCTGCAATGTGAGTAACATCCATTTGCCACAGTTGCAACGCACACAACCCTCGAGGAATTACCCCTATCCCAATTCCCATGCCAATTTTCTGACAACTAGGACAAGCACTAACTAATTCACGTGCTTGTGCCATGGTGAGGTGAAATTGTTTCCCTAACATTTTCACTGATTGATGAAAGAATTGATGGGATAGTCATGCTTGTTCAAATAAATTTGGTGATATTTGCGTATAGAACATAAGTGTGTCTGCTTTATTATTTCCAATGCTCAAATCTTGATCAAATTGATGACTACGAATGTGGGTAACAAAATAAGGTACCTCCCTGAGGTTTATTGCCTGATGCAACTGTAGCAAAATGGTGTAAAGTCGCATATTCTTCACTGGTTGTATAAAAGCTCTTTCAATACGATTTACAATGCCTGCTGCATAAAGAGAGTCTGTTACAATATTTACAGGTAAGTCCTTCCATTTTGTAAAGACCTGGTATATTGCAAAAAGTTCAAGTGTCTGCAATGAATCCTCAGTTTGTCCTGAGAATTTGTAATGTTTCCATTGTCCATCCTCTTGCCAGGTAATAACTGCTGAGTGTGATCACTTTCCTGCATCAGTAAAAACAGTTAGTCCAGTCACAGGTATCTCTGATCTGATAGGTTGTTCTTCCCAATCCTGTTTGTAAATAAACTGTAGCTTTTTATGTTTTGGTAAATGTGTTAACAATTGTCCAGTAAAGTCCTGTAAGGCCATTTGAAAAATAGTTGGCTGATTTGTTAACCACTGTAGATATTCCTTCTTGATAGGTAAATAGATAACATCTGAGTCTAGTCCGGTAATGTCTGCAATTCTTTTACGCACTTTGACAAGCAATTGTGCTATTGCTTCCACTTTAGCCACAATATTCCGAGCATCACTGTGTGACAAATGAAATTGTCGTCGCAGTGCCCGATGTCCTTGATGAAAAAACTCATGTGACATACGTGCCTGCTGTTTAATGTCCGGCACCTGCCAAAGAGTCCACTCGAGCATTGCCTTCTGCAATAAACCCAGGCAAATTAGTATGATTTCTTACATATAAAACATAAAACAATGCAGTTCGGATTTGAATTTCTTGCCACAGAGCTCGTAGGAATTCAAAAACACACTGATAACATGTATGCTCTATAACAGATCTATCCAATTGCTTTACAATGCCATCTACATATACTGAATCAGTAACCAAATTAAAGGGAATGGGAAAATTCTGAAATACTTCTAATACAGCTCGTAATTCTATCACTTGAGGTGAACCCTTTTGTTGTACTACCATAGATTCCCACTTGCCGTCAGAATACCAGACAAGGCCCGCCTTGCCTGTGTTCCCAGATCCATCCGTAAAAATGGTAATTCCATCCACGGGAGTGTCTGTACACCACACTCCCGTGGCAATTGGAAGTTCCGCACTCAACAACCTGTCCCGAGAAATTCTCCATAGCTGTTTGTAAAGCAAAGCTATTAGCCATACACCACTCAAAATATTGAGCTGCAATAGTAACGGTTAGTGATGCAGGATCTCTGGCCACAAGCTCCCGACATCGCATCCGTCCTTTGATGATAATCTGTGCCAATAGCTCTGTAACGAATCTGATCATTCTGAATTCCATTGACCAATTATTGCATACGGAATTTGCCTATCAAACAAAGTGATAATTTGTATTTCCTGATTCAAATCAATACGATGTACAAATTTGGAATGTAGCCTGCTTTCTACTTCTGTAATCAGTTGCTGTACCTCTGCAGTAGTCTGTCGTGGTGCTGTTAATTTTGTGTCCCCTGCTAACAATTGAAATAGAGGCTGCGAGTTGACTGCTTAGGCCTGGAACTGATTGGGAAGATTCATTTGTGTCAGCACACAGTTCCTCCCCACGTTCTTTCTCCAGTTTCCCTGCACTCTGCAGCTGGTTGTTATCAGCTGACCTTGAGCATTATACTGAGACCTGCACTGCTTCACAAAATGCCCTAGCTTCTCACAGCAATGACACATCAAAACAGAGTTATCTATCCCACTCAACTTTGACGTCTTAAGGCAGTTTTTCTTAAAGTGACCTTCTTGCCCGCATGTATAACAATGATGAACTACCTTAACTGCCGCCGCAAAAGTTTTTGTTAAATGCTCCATCTGAAATGTGGTTCCTACTTTCCCGCAAGCATCCATTAGTTCAGTCAAGGTGGGGCCACGATTCGCCATCCCTGCAACAACTCTCCTGAAGTCCTCATCTGTGTTGTCCCTCGCTAACTGTAACAACAACGCTTCTTTTACAATTTTCCAATCTAATGGTTGCCAAATATTTCTTCCCTCAGGACCCGCACCCACAATCACTGGATACGCTTGTGGAATTATAACTCCTTCTAATAACGCATCCCGAATGATCCCTTTCCATTTTACTCCTCCCTCACCTCCCCCCGCTTCCCCTGTATACGCGGGCAGATGCTGACTCTCTCCCTCACCTCCCACATTACCAGATGGACGAACACCTCCCCCCCCGCCCTGATCTAAAGGTGGAGTAGGGAGTTGCAAAGGAGGTTGAGGTGGCCCCAATACTTGTCGCGAACACAGAGGGGGGTTTGGGGGAGACATAGTCACGTGTCTCGAGGCGTTGGCTGAACGGTGCTGCTGCAATTCCGTCTTTAATTCTTCCAGTCGTCTACCAAGCTCTGTCATGTCAAGTTTGTGTCCATTTCATGATGGTAATGGTCCTTTAAATCCTTGTGACTCTGGTACTGCTGACTCCATAAATGGCGACTTTAACGGTGGTCGTTTAGCGCCGGAATATGAACTTTGTTCAACAGACTCAGGAAACGGCGAATCCAGTAAAGGTGGATACGAAGCAGGTTTACCCTCCTTCTTGTCCTCCTGCTCAGCCTCATCCGTAGAGAGCTCAATGAGAGGAGGAGGTTTCGGAGGGGGTTTCGGCCAAGTCTCCTGTTCAGCGTCTGAATCAATTAGTCCAAATCGAGTTCGTGTTTTAGGGCGCACTACTGGTTCTGATGGATCTGTATCTATTTTTCTCGCTCCCCGCTCCTCAGCTTTTTTCGTAGCCGTCCGTACCGACGGCGATAAAGGAGCTGCCACCGGTACAGCCACCAGGGCCGTGGGAGGTGTTGGTCCCGCAAACAGTGAGGGGGTAGTAGACGTCTGCGGTCCTAAAGCCATAAAAGCTGTATGTGTGACTTCTCTCTCTGCTTTTATTCCTTTTAACGCTTCGCTAACCAGTCTCCATGTAGCAGACAATTTAAAGGCTTCCTTATCACCGCTTGACACCGCATTCCAGAGAGTCACCAATCTTCTCCCATAAAGGCATTTCAAAGACATCATTAAAGGTTGTAAAATGTCCTTTATCTTTTGCCCAAGACAGTAACTGCTTTAACACAGCTTCGTCGTATTTAATTCCTCTCACAGAGAGTATATGTTGGAGGAGTTTCACCACTGCCACTTCTGTCTTGGTCAGGGTAGACCCCATTCCTCCCCCAGCTGCCTGGGAAGCCCTACCCAGGTTTTCCTTTGCTAGCAAAACTCAGGCTTACCGCATCCATTCCTGCCAGTGCGAACCGCATCCGTTTCTGTTTTCCGGTGCGAAAATCCAGTGCCGGGGCAGCACTCTACAGCTGGCTTCCTCTCATCCCCCTTTCAGTCCGTTGTCTGCTGCTTCTCCGCAGTCTCCAGGCCGAAGAGTCCCTGTTCGGGCGCCACTTGTCAGTGATCGCGAGAGGGCACGGAGTAAATGCACGCAGACCAATATGATCGTTAAGCAGATCTCGTTTATTCGCATATCTGAGGGTACATTTATACTATTCTATTGAGGGTACATTTATACTATTCTATTTTTGTACACGCTCTGTGTACATGTCATTTCTATTATGATTGGTTAGTATGCTTTGTTCACACACCTCTACATTAGTTCTGATTGGCTTATGCTAAAAAGTTATATCTTGCAGGTGCAGCATTCTTTCTTACTTTTCGACTTCCCTATATCTTATTTTTCTCATAGCCAAGGGCCTTGTTCTGTATTATGATTGGCTGGTTCATCACCACCCCACTTGCTCCAACAGCTCCATGTCCTTCTTATGTGGGGGCCCAGAGCTGGACGCAGTACTCCAGGTGGGGTCCCATGACAGTGGAGTAGTGGGGCAGAATCTCCTCCCTCAACCTGCTGGCCATGCTGCTTTTGATGCAGCCCAGGATACGGTTGGCTTTCTGGGCTACAAGCGCACATTGCCGGATCATGTTGAGCTTCTCATCAACCATCACCCCACAAGTCCTTCTCCTCAGGGCTGCTCTCAGTCTATTCTCCGCCCAGCCAGTATTTGTGCTTGGGATTGCCCCGACCCACGTGCAGGATCTTGCACTTGGCATTGTTGAACTTCATGAGGTTCTCACAGGCCCACTTCTCTTCACTGTCAAGGTCCCTCTGGATGGCAATTCACACTCCTGCTCAGCTCAGCGCACTAATAACCTATTTTTCTTACAGCATAGGAGTTCACAGCCACTTTTGAAGACTGGACTCTGGGAGCAACACAAAGTTATTAAAGGGAAAATGATAAATAAATACAATTTATATGAATTGTACTTCTGTGGAGAAGGATTGTGCTCTAAAGCCCGGGGATTGGAGTTGGCTATATTTCAAGTCACAAGCACTCCATTTGACAACATGTTCCAGTATCCTCTGCCAGCATGAAAACAACGGATGTGTGAAACACGGGAAGTGTAAGTCAGGGTCCCGCACTAAGCACAAGTCAACATTTTGGAAAAACGTGTTGCCGATGGCAAAGCCACTATTGCAGGACGCTGCTGCTACCAGCCAGCCTGACCACTCTGCCGGCATTCACCACTAGCACAGATCAAGTTCCAAGTGGGACAACTTATTTGCAGTAGTTTTCTTGAGTTTGCTTTTTGGTACTTGTCGTCATTTCAAAGGGACAGTGGGATGAACTTTTGCACTGCATCCAGGGGCTCCAGAGAGCAAAAAGCCCCACAATTTGACCAGCATTCTGGCTAAGCTTAATTGCAATGATTTAATGAATATGTTTTATGAGTAACCCATAACATGAAATGCTAATACAGCTATTCTGGGTTGGTGAAGAGCATCTTTTAAATGCCTTCAATGTCCAACTGTTTTGGTAGGTGTCTTCAGCAACACTGTGATGCTGAAGAAGAAAGGAGGAGTGACCAGAGAATTTTATCACGAGGAGACATTCCAGAAGAGGAAGAACAAGACTACCAGCTGCCATACCTGAAAGAGCAGAAAAAGGAGGCAACCAAGCAGAGAAATCATATTCAAGACAAGTCCAGGATAGGATAAAGCAATGGGGATACACTGTGTAATGAGCAAAGAAAGGGATTACTCAGCAGAGCACAGGCAGGAGGAGATAAACACAATAGGTGGAAGCAGGAGATAAAATAGATACCAAAAGCAGACTATGCCATTTATTTCAAAAAAAAAAAAAGAGAGAAAACCCACCAAAAAGGCTTCTCACATAACAGGATTTAATGTGTTTTTATTAATTTTTGGGGTTTTCTGTCACTAGTTTTTATCATTTGTAGAAGACAGGCAAGAAAAGGAGATAAAGGGAAGAAAGAGGATCTCACACATGCACTCTCAGTTCAGAGTCCCAGTGGCTTCTCTTAGAGTGTTTTCTGCAGGGCCTTACCTGATTTCCAGTATTCCGACTAGTCAAAAGAAACCAACCCAAAACAAAGAAATGACTTCTTCATTGTTTATGTTGCACATGGCCACCATTTTATAGCCTAATTAACTGTTTACTTGGAAGTAAGTCGCTGGTTCTAAGAAAGAAAAGAATTGAAAAAGAATGTGTAAAACACAAGTGAGGTCGTGCAAGAGCAAGCGGTGGAACGTACCAGAGCCCATTTGAAGCCTCTCTTATATTCACAAAGAAGAGAAAGGCCTTCCAGAATCACAGAATGGCTGAGGTTGGAAGGGACCGCTGGAGGTCACCTGGTCCAAGCCCCCTGCTCAGGCAGGGTCACCAAGAGCAGGCTGTTCAGGACCATGTCCAGACAGCTTTTGAATATCTATCTCCAAGAACGGAGACTCCACAACCTGTGGCTCTTCAGCCTGGAGAAGAGAAGGCTCCGGGGAGACCTTAGAGCAGCCTTCCAGTACCTGAAGGGGGCCTACAGGAAAGCGGGAGAGGGGCTTTCTACAAGGGCAAGTAGTGACAGGACAAGGGGGAACGGTTTTAAACTGAAAGAGGGGAAATTTAGATGAGATATTAGGAAGAAATTCTTTACTGTGAGGGTAGTGAGCCACTGGAACAGGTTGCCCAGAGAAGTTGTGAATGGCCCCTTCCTGGCAGTGTTTAAGGCCAGATTGGATAAGGCTTTGAGCAACCTGGTCTTGTAGAAGGTGTCCCTGCCTGTGGCAGGGGGGTTGGAACTAGATGATCTTTAAGGTCCCTTCCAAGCAAAACCATTCTCTTCTCTGGGCAACTTGTGCCAGTGCTCGGTCATTTGTCAAGTTTTTTCTGATGTTCAGACAGAGCCTCCCATGTTTCAGTGTGGGCCCATTGCCTCTGGTCCCGTGACTGGGCACCACTGGAAAGTGCCTGGCTTCACCTTCTTTACCCCAGCCCTTCACGTATGTATATGCAATGATGAGATCCCCCCTGAGCCTTCTCTTCTCCAGGCTGAACAGTCCCAGCTCTCCCAGCCTTTCCTCATAGAAGACGTGCTCCAATCCCCTCTCACCATCTTTGTGGCCCTTCGCTGGACTCTCTCCAGTACCTCCATACCTCTCATGTGAGACTGGGGAGCCCAGACCTAGACACAGCACTCCAGGTGTGGCCTCACCAGTGCTGATTAGAGGAAGGATCACCTCCCTCCACCTGCAGGCAACGCTCCTCCTCATGCAGCCCAGGATACTCTCAGGCTGGATGGGGCTTTGAGCAACCTGGTCTAGTGGAAGGTGTCCCTGCCTGTGGCAGGGAGATTGGAACTCGATGATCTTTAAGGTCCCTTCCTATCCAAACCATTCTGATTCTATGACACTGTGATCTGATCACTTCAGCTCCTGCAACAGCCTCTCCTGCTGCACATCAACAGCAACAGCACTGTCTTCTCCTTTGCCCATCTCCAAGCTCTGGAGGAGCTGTTCACACGCCCCTGGCAAGCGGCCTTGCTGCTCAAGGTCATGAGAAATGTCACGCTACGGCTATACCCAGATCACTGTTCTCATTCTGAGTGACACTGCCCATTTCTTTATATTCCCACCTGTGCACAACCAGCTGTTGCCTTCTGTCTCATAAGGGTTTTGGAAAAACCACCCTTTTTTGTTCTGAATACCTGCTTTGAGCTCACTGCAGTACAGGCCCAGAGTCCATGACCATGGCTGGTAAAGTCATAGCAACACAGAAAAGTGCAGGGGTGAAAAACACCCAGTGGGTCAGCTCGTTTTAATTGGTTAAAACAGGCTTTTGGCTAGAACACAGTCGAGAAGATTTAAAACCAGAACTAACCTACACTCCCATCTTGACTGGCAATCTTTCTTCATCAGTTCTTTGCATGTCTGTCTTTCCCCAGGAGTACATAGCAAGACTTTCCTCATTAAAAGAAACAAGAAAGATCAGTCACAAATATGCACAAAACCCGCCACTCACAGACACGGTGCCCACACAGCAACATTTATCGAGGCCCTGCCTATACACAAAAGATTACAGTAACCTACATTTTTCCTACACAGGAAGCAATTGAGGATCAACTGAATACAACCATCTCTTGTTACCTATTTTCACAGGTGGTACGTGCTGCTTCAGCTTCTGTCTTCCAAGCTGTTGCCTATGAGGAAATGGAAGCATGTTTTATCATAAGAGGAAACCCTTAACTGGTTCATGGCCTCATTTGCCTCTCTATTCACACTCCTACTCATGGGCGAGGAAACATCACAGAAGTGATTAGCAAAGCAACCCCAGGACACCTCAAGACATCCTGTCTTTCCTTTTCGCCCCCCACTTCCCAAAGCACCAGGGCAGGAGCAGGCAGGGCAGTCATGTGCTCGGGTCACACGGGGGAGGAGAGAGCAGGAACAGCCCTGTGGCACCCAGGATTAGTAACAACAATTTCTGCTCTGAACTGGGGTTAGTCCATGTGCAAGTACAGAACTGGTCCAAACACAAAACTGAGGGTGTCAGTTAATCCCAGGTGCCACACACACTGTACCTTCTTCCATTGCCTCCTCTCAACGAACTGTTTTCTGTGGGCGGGGAGGTCTCCAGGTCCCCCTCAGGCCCGTCCATGCTGGGAGATACCTGCTCCTGCGCCTGCAGCTACCCTAGGCCTGCCTATGGCTTGGGCCTGGGCCTGGGCGTAGACCTGGTTGTGGGGTTCACCCTGGCTCTGGCCCTGGTCCCCCATGGCCCTGGTGCCCCCTGTCCCTGCCCCCCCTGTTCTTGCTCCCCCCTCACCCCAGCTGCCCCTCCCCATCTCTCCCCCATTTCTCCTCAGGCCCCTCTGCCCGCTCCGGCCCCGGCCCAGCCCAGCTGTGACTGACAGGCCACCTCCAGCTCTGCTGATTGGCTCAGCCATGGCCAATGGCGCGGCTGTTGCCGGGCAGGCACAAGCAGCCCGGGCCTCTCCTCACAGACCCCCTGTACCCGGCTGCCCCCCCACATCACCGCAGACCCCGGCGCTGAGGCTGGGACAGAGCGGTGCATTTCTGGCAGCCGTGGCCCTGGGCAGGAGGAGCTGCCTGTTATTGTCTTGTGGCTTTTGGGGGTTTTTATTAAGGCATCTTGGGAGGAATAAAGGCAAAGGGCAGAGGTTTCTATCCAGGCCCTCTCCTGAGAAGACAGGCCGTCATGGAAAGGGCCATGTCGGGGCACAGGCCTCGTCCTGCTGCTCTCACCCAGGCCAGCCTGTCAGCCACGTCATCTCACCCCTGAGCGCAGCTGCTCCTCAGCCAGCCGGGACACTGGTCCAGTGGAGAGATGGCCTTCAAGAACGCACACACGCAGGGCCTGGTGGCTGAGACCCCCCACTCGCTCCAGTACACAGAATCACAGAATCAACCAGGTTGGAAGAGACCTCAGGGATCATCGAGTCCAACCATTGCCCTGACACCACCATGGCAACTAGACCATGGCACTAAGGGCCATGTCCAGTCTTTTCTTAAACACATCCAAAGATGGTGACTCCACCACCTCCCTGGTCAGCCCATTCCAATGTCTATTAACCCTTTCTGAAAAGAAATTCTTCCTAATGTGCAACCTGAACCTCCGCTGGCGAAGCTTGTGGCTGTGTCCTCTTGTCCTATCGCTAGTTGCCCGGAAGAAGAGGCCAACTCCCACTTCACTACAACCTCCCTTCAGGTAGTTGTAGACTGCAATATGGTCACCTCTGCGCCTCCTCTTCTCCAGGTTAAACACCCCCAGATCCCTCAGCCGTTCCTCGTAGGTCAGACCCTCCAGACCCTTCACCAGCTTGGTCGCCCTCCTCTGGACTAGCTCCAACACCTCAACATCTTTCTTGAAATGCGGGGCCCAGACCTGGACACAGGATTCAAGATGTGGCCTCACCAGTGCCGAGTACAGAGGGACGTTCACTTCTCTAGACCGGCTGGCTACACTATTCCTAAGAGAGGCCAGGATGCCATTGGCCTTCTTGGCCACCTGGGCACACTGCTGGCTCATGTTTAGCCGGCTGTCGATCAGCACCCCCAGGTCTCTTTCCGCCGGGCCGCTCTCTAACCTTTCTTCCCCCAGCCTGTAGCGCTGCATGGGGTTGTTGTGGCCCAAGTGTAAGACCCGGCACTTGTTCTTGTTGAACCTCATGCCGTTGGTCTCGGCCCATCTATCTAACCTGTCCAGATCCCTCTGTAGGGCCTTCCTACGCTCCAGCAGATCGACACTCCCACCCAGCTTGGTGTCATCTGCAAATTTACTGAGGGTGCACTCAATCCCTACGTCTAGATCATCTATAAAGATATTGAACAGCACCGGTCCCAAAACTGAGCCCTGGGGAACACCGCTAGTGACCCAGTAGCTGCACTGGGACCCCCCACTCACTCCAATGGCTGCACTGGGAACCACTCCAGTAGGTGGCACCACAAGCCAGGGGTACCCACACCCCCTGGTTGGCTCCAGGAGCTGGCATCCAGTCCACCCACGCCAGCGTCCCAGTAGCTGACACATAATCCTTTCAGTTCACACACGCACAGGGCAGAGAGTGAGATTACGCAGAGAGATTATTAAGAAAATATTTAATAAGAAGGTAGAAGAAGACAGGACAGACATCATCTGTGTACTGCTACCAATCTTTTGTCTCTGGAGAGATTATGGTGTCATCAGGTAGTCCATCATCTGAAACTTCTTCCACAAGATTAGAGGGGACAAATACTCTTGTGCCATCGGTCAGCTCTCCCACATGCCAGCTGTCTTCATCCAGGTCTCCAAAGATGTAAACATATTGTCCAGTAACTAGAGGAAGCTCCAGTCCAAGCCATCCTTTGGGATCATCAAAAGGATCATAGCTGTATCGATCTGCCAGGTTCTCCTGGCACGACGTGGAAATGATACGGTTGGATCTTTCTCTTTCCAGCCGTTCAAGCTGCTCATATAATGGGAGCCCTCTTCATCTGCAGCCAGTTGGGCCTGAAGCTCCTCAGCTGTTTTCTGTGAGAAGTCATCCTCCTCCTGTGGCAGCCAGACTCCAGCAGTCTCTCCCATTTCTCCAGTCATCTGTTCAAGAAACGTTGCCATGCACAGTTCCTCAATGGAGCTTTGGACAGGCAGTGGCACTCGAGTATTGCTTTGGCGATGGATCATCCCCTGCAGTTTCCTGGCTGTTTCATGCAGCTGCTTGCTAATGAGACACATCTCAGCAGTCTCCTGCTTGAGCCTCTCTGCCTCCTCCCCCATTTCAGAAGAGCATGCCTTCCTCAGAAGACAATTCTCCTCTTGAAGGACACTGTACTTCTCCTCGAGGTCCTTCAGGGCCCTCTGGAGGTAGGCGTTCTGGTCCAGCAGCCAGCTGTGACTGCTACCAGGCAGCCAGTCCTCTTGCTGCCCTACGGTCTGAACACCCGCCTCTGCCACAGACTGCCCGCTGCTGGTCCTTCCTTGCAGCGGGGAGTGTGGCTCCAAGTCTTGCCTCACAGCCTCGAGCAAAACCTCCATGTTATTCCCTTCCTCCTCGAGGTGATCATCTTTTAAGCTCTTGCAGGTTTCCCACTGCCCTTCTCCATCACAGGAGAAAGATGCCATGAGGCTCTCCAAAGAGCAGGTTGAGGGGCAGCTGCCTGCCACAGGTCCCTGTCGCGCACCATCCTGGCTCATGGATGCAGGGATGGCAACCAAACGCTGCCACGAACGGCCACCAATGTCGCGCCACACTGCCTCTCAGCAGCTGCTGCCTCCCTTGACCGTGCGGGAGCGGAGACAGCATCTGCAATCAGCCAGGGCTGGGTGAGTGTGGCCTTATACACCTGTCCTGGCCATGACCAAACAATGGAAGGGTGGGGCCACATGACCTTATAAGGTATGTCCTGGCCGTGACCACACAATGGAGGGGTGGGGCCACATGACCTTATAAGGTATGTCCTGGCCGTGACCACACAATGGAGGGGTGGGGCCACATGACCTTATAAGGTATGTCCTGGCTGCAACCACACAAAGGAGGGGTGGGGCCGTATGGCCTTATAAGGTATGTCCTGGTCCCAACCACACAAAATTTGTGTCATCTAACGCCATCTCCTGTGAATGTGCCATTGTGTTCATCGTCATGTTGAGTCCTTTTGTCTAGTCTGGCTTGGAACATCTTGAGACATTTGGGTTATTTTAATTGAAAAGGACACCTCCTGGGGTGTAAGAGCTGTCAGTTTTCCTTTCCACACCCTCAATTCCCAGGGATTCCAAGGGCTATCAAGAGCTAACTCTCTGTGGCACTGCTCAGTTCCGCTACCAATGGTGTGCAGGGTCATCCATAATGAAATCAGTACAACGCATCAGCCTGGGAGTCAGACAGGTGTTGAACAAGGATGAGAGTACATCAAGAGTGCAGAGAGGTTAATGCGTGCTTGTCCAGCTTAAAGCCAGCACCTACGGGGAGACCACTGCCATGGCATCCGCAGAAAGACACCGTCTCTTCCACTTCCCACCCACCACCAAGATGTCTTGTGGTATACGCTGTATACCAAGCCAACTGCATTGATTCTGGAAAGATACAGGGGCCTTGGGACATCTTGAAGCATAATTACAAACCCTCTTATATCCAAAGGAACATCCAAGAAGGCCTCGTAGGAATCAGAAACCGTTTTGCAGCTCAAGCATGTCACTGGATGGCAAATCGAAATGCTCAGCGATAGGGGAAGTTGACTGTGCTGGTTTATGTCGTCCGTACCTAGTACGCCAGTCACACGATGAGCTGTTTATCACAGGCAGTGACAGGGAGGTGTTGGCTGGACCCTGTGATGGGGACGGGGACAGGGACAGAGAGTGGTGGTCAATGGGACAGAGTCCAGTTGGAGGTCTGTGTCTAGCGGAGTCCCGCAAGGGTCGGTTCTGGGACCAGTGGTCAATGGGTGGTCAATGGGACAGAGTCCAGTTGGAGGTCTTTGTCTAGCGGAGTCCCGCAAGGGTCGGTACGGGGACCAGTTCTATTCGATATATTCATTAATGACTTGGATGAGGGATTAGAGTGCACTGTCAGCAAGTTCGCTGATGACACAAAACTGGGAGGAGTGGCTGATGCGCCGGAAGGCTGCGCAGCCATTCAGAGGGACCTGGACAGGCTGGAGAGTTGTGCGGGGAGAAATTTAATGAACTATAACAAGGGCAAGTGTAGAGTCCTGCATCTGGGCAAGAACAACCCCATGTACCAGTACAAGTTGGGGGCAGAGCTGTTGGAGACCAGCGTAGGGGAAAGGGACCTGGGGGTCCTAGTGGACAACAGGATGACCATGAACCAGCAGTGTGCCCTTGTGGCCAAGAAGGCCAATGGCATCCTCGGGTGTATTAGAAGGAGTGTGGTCAGCAGGTCGAGAGAGGTTCTCCTCCCCCTCTACTCTGCCCTGGTGAGGCCGCATCTGGAATATTGTGTCCAGTTCTGGGCCCCTCAGTTCAAGAAGGACAGGGAACTGCTAGAGAGAGTCCAGCGCAGAGCCACGAAGATGATTAAGGGAGTGGAACACCTCCCTTATGAGGAGAGGCTGAGGGAGCTGGGTCTCTTTAGCTTGGAGAAGAGGAGACTGAGGGGTGACCTTATTAATGTTTATAAATATGTAAAGGGCACGTGTCATGAGGATGGAGCCAGGCTCTTCTCAGTGACATCCCTTGACAGGACAAGGGGCAATGGGTGCAAGCTGGAACACAGGAGGTTCCACTTAAATATGAGGAAAAACTTCTTTCCGGTAAGGGTAACTGAACACTGGAACAGGCTGCCCAGAGAGGTTGTGGAGTCTCCTTCTCTGGAGACATTCAAAACCCGCCTGGACGCGTTCCTGTGTGATAAGGTCTAGGCAATCCTGCCCCGGCAGGGGGATTGAACTAGATGATCTTTCGAGGTCCCTTCCAATCCCTAACATTCTGTGATTCTGTGATTCTGTGATTCTGTGACAGGCAGGGGGTGGCGCATCACCTGTGTGACCTGCACACGGTCCAGCTGGTCCCCGGTCCCCAGCTGCACGTAGGGGATCCTCCCTTGCATGTAGACTCATCCCTGGTTGTCCACCAGCCCCAGATGGTTGTACCCCACAGACCAGGCCAGCACCTTGGGGACAAGGTGATGGTGAGGTGACACCACTGGGGACACACCCCCAAGGTGGCAAGGACCCCTCCTAGGGATATCCCCCCACCTTGATGGCATTGCTGGGATTGCCCTAAGGAAGGGGCTCAGCCCCCACTGACCCCTGGCACTGGGGGACTGCCCCAACAGGGACCTCACCCTACACCTTCTGCAAGACAGACCCGGAAAGATCATGCCAGCACGGTGGGACAGCGACGCTTCTTCCTGAAGGAAAGACACAGGGGATGGTTACCTCCCTTTCCATTTTACCCCCTTCCTGGTCTTGTCACTGCCCAAGGTGCAGGCAGACCAGGGGAGGAGGTTCCCTGCCTGGCCTGCAGCTCCCTCCCTCGGCATGATTTGGGTGATTTGGGGTTATTTTACTGTGGCAGTGAGACAAAGCTGGGCTCCAGAGCTGAGCGCAGTGGGACCCAAGGAAGGGCATGACGGTCTTGAGGCTTTTAAGGGCTTTGCACCGAGCCCTGTCCCTGCTGGAGGCGATGCTGGTCACGTTCAAGACAAAGGTACTGAAGCCCTGTTGTCATGTGTGTCTGTCGTGCCCCCCAGACCACAGGTCTACCTTTGTCCTGGGTGGTCAGTGCTGCTTTCTGCGTGGGGCCGTGTCTGAGTCCTGCAGGGATCTGTCTGTCCTGGCTGCCCCGCCAAAGAGCTGCTTCCTCTGGGCAAGGGGACAGGGGAGTCACCCCCCACCATTGCCTGCCTACTGACGGTAACTCAGCCCTGGGGCAGCTCGGTGCCATTCGGGGCTTGCCATCTCCGATTTGGGGCTCAGCAGGGCTTTTGCACATCTTGGGTACCATTTTCTGGTGCCCCCTGAGCTCCCCCCCACTCCCACACAAGCACGGAGGCGTTATGGAGAAATGGCTTTTAATGGAAAAAAAAACCCCCAAGAGCAAAGGAGCAAATATGTCAAGAAATCTCCTCTAATATAATACCACGCCACCGCCCCCCCCCACAATTACACCACCCATGCCCCCAACCCACCTCCCACCAATCTCCATCTCATCCCTGCTGTGGGTCTCATCTCACCTTCCCACCCCAGTGCTGGCTACCAGAGCCCTGCGCTTGCTGGGTGCGTTTGTCCAGGTGCTCTTCTGTCGCTTCTTCTTCCACTTTTCCAGCCTGCCAGGCTTGGGACATGGCCGGCTGGGACGTGCCTGGCTGGGACATGCCTGGCTGGGGTGGTGGCAGGTCCATCCCTGCATCCCACCACAGCTCCTGGGGCTCCATCCTGACGGTGGTGAGTTGCTTTACACTAAGGCCTGCGTTGGTGGTCTCGGGGATGCTGTAATTGGGGGTGATCAGCTCCGTGGGCAGTGAGAACGAGCTGATGTAGCAGTGGGGGATGGCTCCGTCAGTGCCACCAGGGTCCCCAGGCATGTGGACGCTGCTGGGACCATTCTGGATGACCAGGGAGCAACTCAGAAGCATCTCCTTGAGCAGTGCAATGTCACCTGCCGGGTCCCCAACAGCTTGGGTACGAAGGGCAGCACAGGGGCTGAGGAGGACGTCGCTGCGTAGGGGGATGTTGCTGCCCAGGGGTGCCCCCGCGCGGGTGGTTGTGTCAGAGATGCTGAGCTGTGCAAACTGCCTGTCCACGTGCTGGCAGTTGGGGAAGCACAGTGGCAGCACCGGTGGGGCTGGGGCCACCGCTCTCCCCTGATGGTTCAAGGGTGCAAAATATTGCACTTGGCCCTAGGGGGTCCCAGGGGCCGTCCAGGCCGGGGGGTCCTGTAGCCCCGGGGCCCCACAGGGCAGCACCCGTCAGAGATACAGTGCCAGGACCGAGTGTGGAGGTGGCCGGTGGAGGTGGGTTGGTGCCCGTCCACTGGGTGCTGAAGACCCAGGGGTTGAAGAAGGAACTGCACGGAGCTCTCAGCAGACCTGTGTGGGTGAGTGGGAGCCGTGCTGGGCTGGGGAGACTCTCCAGGGGCACCCACCAAGCCAGCCCCGATGGCCAACATCCCCCGGCTCTGAGCCAGGCACGTGGGGAGGTTGTGGCCAGGGCGCTCCCCGCAGAGTGAGCTGCTGTGCCAGCAGGACGCAGCTGCAGATCGGGGAGCAGACTCGGTTTTAGGAGACAGAAGGGGAGAGATGGCGATACCTGCTGGGGGTGCCTGTGGGGCCTGGGGTGCCACCCTTGCTGGGGGAGCCCAGGCTGCGGGGAAGGGCTACTCCTGCGCGGGCAGTCGGCACAGTTTGGCTGAGCCTGAAAGAGAGCTGGGAGCGATGGCCAGCGGTCACCTGTGCTCCTTCCCCCAAGATTGTCCCCAGGCTGCAGGGGTGGGGGCGGTCCCTACCTTGCGGGTAGAAGGTTTCAGGACAGACAAAAGGCTGAAGCAGACAGGGGACCTGGGGGGCCTGGGGGCCGCACGGTGAGAGCCGCAGTGCTGGCAGCACCATGGTCCGTTCTGTCTGTTGGCTGCTAAAGACTCTGGGGATGCCGGCTGTGGCCTTCTGTGGAATGTGGGGGCTCCCTGTGTTCCACCCCGCCCCCAACAGCCTCCCCAGCTTCTCATGGGGAGGAAAAGGGTTAACAAAAGAGGAACAGCCAGTGGCCCAGTGCCCAACAGGAAACCAGCAAGGAGCGGTGTCCCTCAAGGGTCCCTACTGGGACCAGTACACTTTAATATTGGTGGCATGGACAGTGGGATCGAGTGCACCCCCCAGCAAGGCTACAGGTGACACCAAGCTGAGTGGTGCAGTCGATATGCTTGAGGGAAGGGATGCTACCCAGAGGGACCTGCTTGCTCTTCTCCAAAACAGAAGCATTTCATGGCCCAGAGAGGGGAAAAACCACATAAAAGCAAACAAAGAAAAACATTTGTGTTTTTAAGAATGATCTAAAATGAAGCAGGAGGTACAGAGCATAACAGACCTTTCAAGAGGAGGAGTTTCAGGGAGAGTTTTCTGCTCACAAAGCCCCTGGGAAGAAAACTGATCATGACTACAGCCTCTGGAGACCCTTTATCTTCTCCTCTGTTCGTACTCAGGGTTTACACCTAAGGCTTGAGCGTTGAGGTTCTGTAGCAGCTATACACCCTTGCACAGAGCCAGCACAGCCTGAACTGCATTACTCCCCCCCAGGTCACTAATTGCCTGCAGGCAATTTAGTGAGCGTGGACTGAAACTCCCAGACTCAGGCAGCCACCTGGGTACGTAGGATCATTTCAGCAATCCTGAAAAACTGGAGGATCCCTGTAGTTTCACACTAGATACCAAACCTATGAAATTCCTCTAGCACGACAATAGCAAGCATAAATCTCCTTGGTTGTGAGAGCGACAGCACGATCCTAGTGCCAAGCTGCCCTCCTTCATTGGCATTACAGCTGCCAGTCTGTCCAGCATCTGTACAAACATCTGCAGCATCCACCTACAGAGATGATTGTTCCAATGTAAGAGATAACTCCTGTGCACAATGCTCGTGCAGGAATAAAACAGACACGGGGCACTTTAAAGGCTGCTGCAAAAGGCTGCGTTCAGGCTTTACCTACAAGACACAGGCCTAAAATTGCTGCAAAAAGGTCAGGTCAACATTTAAGCAGCCAAAACTCAGAATAGTTACGCTGACCCTTACTTCCGGATGGGATTCACCCCAGAGTAATGAAGGAGCGGGCAAATGAACCTGCCAAACCACTCTCGATTATCTACTGGCAGTCCTGGTTAACTGGAGAAGTTCCAGCTGACTGGAAATTAGCAAATGTAACACCCATCTACAAGAAGGGCTGGAAGGATGATCCAGGGAACTATAGGCCTGTCAGCCTGACCTCGGTGCCAGGCAAGATGACGGAACAGATCATCCTGAGTGCCATTACATGGCACATGCAGGACAATTGGGGCATCGGGGCCAGCTAACACGGGTTCATGAAAGGCAGGTCCTGCTTGACCACCCTGATCTTCTTCTATGACAAAGTGACCTGCTTAGTAGATGAGGGCAGGGCTGTGGATGTAGTCTATCTAGACATCAGCAAGGCATTCGACACTGTCTCCCACAGCATCCTCCTAGACAAACTGGCTGCCCGGGGCTTGGATGGGTGGACTCTTAAATGGGTTAAAAACTGTCTGGATGGCCGAGCCCAGAGAGTGGTGGTGAATGGGGCAAAGTCCAACTGGCGGCCGGTCACTAGCGGTGTTCCCCAGGGCTCAGTTTTGGGGCCGGTGCTGTTCAATATCTTTATAGATGATCTAGACGTAGGGACCGAGTGCACCCTCAGCAAATTTGCAGATGACACCAAGCTGGGTGGGAGTGTCGATCTGCTGGATGGTAGGAAGGCCCTACAGAGGGATCTGGACAGGTTAGATAGATGGGCCGAGACCAACGGCATGAGGTTCAACAAGAACAAGTGCCGGGTCTTACACTTGGGCCACAACAACCCCATGCAGCTCTGCAGGCTGGGGGAAGAAAGGTTAGAAAGCGGCCCAGCAGAAAGAGACCTGGGGTTGCTGATCGACAGCCGGCTAAACATGAGCCAGCAGTGTGCCCAGGTGGCCAAGAAGGCCAATGGCATCCTGGCCTCTCTTAGGAATAGTGTAGCCAGCCGGTCTAGAGAAGTGAACGTCCCTCTGTACTCGGCACTGGTGAGGCCGCACCTTGAATCCTGTGTCCAGTTCTGGGCCCCGCACTTCAAGAAAGATGTTGAGGTGTTGGAGCGAGTCCAGAGGAGGGCAACCAAGCTGGTGAAGGGTCTGGAGGGTCTGACCTATGAGGAACAGCTGAGGGAGCTGGGGTTGTTTAGCCTGGAGAAGAGGAGGCGCAGAGGTGACCTTATTGCAGTCTACAACTACCTGAAGGGAGGTTGTAGCGCAGTGGGAGTCGGCCTCTTCTCCCAGGCAACTAGCGATAGGACAAGAGGACACAGCCTCAAGCTTCGCCAGGGGAGGTTCAAGTTGGACATTAGGAAGAACTTCTTCTCAGAAAGGGTTATTAGACATTGGAAGGGGCTGCCCAGGGAGGTGGTGGAGTCACCATCTCTGGAGGTGTTTAAGCAAAGACTGAACATGGCACTTAGTGCCATGGTCTAGTTGCCATGGTGGTGTCAGGGCAATGGTTGGACTCGATGAGCCCAGAGGGCTCTTCCAACCTGGTTGATTCTGTGATTCTGTGATTCTGTGATATTTATTTTCTTTATCGTCTTTGGATATGTCACTTAGCACATAGCCTCCTACCCACTGTCTTTTCTCCCAGCCTCACAGATCTCCGAAACATTCAAATGATTTGCAAAACAGGCAATTTACGTGTCTCTGACACAAACACTTCCTGAGCTCCCTCCCGGCTTTTGCACCCAGCAACAAATGGAACGCTATTCCTGCCCGTTGGTTTGCTGCTGACAGGAGCCAATGACCCCCATCGATGCTATTTCGGCAGAGAGAATTGCCCGTGCAGCTTCCCCGGTGCGTGCAGACTGTCCCCACCCCACCTTCCTCCCACCCTTGCCTGCATGTTCCCACCCTCCCCACTCCGCTCCCATCTGGACCAGCTCCCTGCACCAGCTCCCTGCCTCCCCACCGAGTGCTCGCAGTTCCCAGGAGCACAAGCAGCCCCGTCTGCCTGCCTCTGCCTCTGCCTCTGCCTCTGCCTCTGCCTCTGCCTCTGCCTCTGCCTCTGCCTCTGCCTCTGCCTCTGCCTCTGCCTCTCCTCCCGTCCCGCCAGCGTGCGCATTTCTGCAGCGGCGCCGCGAGCTGCAGGAGGTAACACACAGGTTAGGGGTAACGCTGTCTACCAAAACTACACCGCTGCTTGGGCCAGGTGAGTTTTAACCTCAGTTAAAAGTTCCAGCTCCCCAGCCCCATCCAGCAGCGCAGCACTGGCGCCAGAGCAAGCCAGTGGCACACAGAGAAGCTCCGTGAAGCAGCAGCAGCGTTCACTAAACAGTGGCCAGGGAACGGCCTCCGTGAAACCACAGTCAGCTGCTCCTGGAGGAGCACCAGCAAAGGCATCTACCTTGAGATGAAGGAAAAGCAGCAGCCGAATCGGTCAGAAATGTCCTTGTTCTAATGAAAGAAACACATTTCTGTCAAAGTCAAGTCCTTACATTCGTCCTGGATAATTTCCTGGAGTCAAATAGGTTTTTAAACTCTGGCCTAAGTGTTGGGGTCCGCGCGAGGAAGGAACTACAGCACACCAATATGGTGCTCTAGTAGCTTCTTTATTTTGGTTAACACACACTTTTATAACCTACATACTCTCTTATGTAACGGTCACACACTAAGCTATTGGCTACAAGTATTGTCCATAATCTGGCTGCGTGCCACCTCTACTGTTCTAATTGGATACTTACTATAAACTTAAGCAAGCCACATCCCTATGCTTTCTTGCTATCTCATGCTGTTACATAACAGCGTACTGGTATGTTCTCTCTATAACTTTCCCACGATCCAGGCCTCTACATCTCCCCCTTTCTTTCTTAATATAAATGGCAATGGTTCTTGATATCATTCCCTGCAAAACCTTTTATAGTACAGAATACCAATACAAAATGAATAGCAATACTTGCGCCAAGCCTTTCACTAGGCTGGCTATCCACCCTCCAATTTCCAGACCACCCAACCAGTTCGTCCAAAAAACCCATGATGTTCCCGCATCTTCTGTTCTGGATTCAGATTCTGGAGTCACGGCCAGATGATACGTGCAAGGCGGTGATCACACCTCCTCAAGGCCTCTGGTGTTAGAGTTGTCTGGTCCTGTAGCGTCGGCTGGTTCATCTAGCCATGGCTTCACCCATTTGGCCGGAACCCATTGGCAGTTATTTCCTGTGGAGACACAAGCATACCCTCTGCCCCAGGTTATTAATTGCTTTGGCCCTTCCCAAGTGCCTGATTCTGGGATAAATACCCTTACTGGTACGTTTGTATTACTGAAGTCTTTTTGATTTCCCTGCCCGTGAGCTATGGCAGGTGGTGTTTGCGAGTTCTGCTTAGGGTTTAGCCAATTTAATACAAACAATGTTTTATGTAGTGCATCCTGTGGTCCCATCTCCCCCTGTTTTCGAATAACTTCTAAATGCTCTTTTAATGTGCGATGCGCACGTTCCACAATTGTCTGCCCTGTAAAATTATATAGAATACCGTGTACATGTGTAATACCCTATTTCTGCATAAATTCTGCAAGCAATTCAGATCGATAGGCAGGGCCATTATCAGTCTTAATTTGTTCTGGCTGGCCCATTACTGCAATAGCTTGCAACAGATGTTTTTTAACAGCCTTAGCTGTCATGGAGGTCAGGGCTGTAGCCCACATGCGACCGGAGCAGGTGTCAATTGATACAAGGATATATTTGAGTCGGCCAAAGGCAGCATATTCGGTGATGTCTGTTTGTCAAATCTGTCTGGGTTGGAGTCCCCCGGGATTTGCTCCTGCAATCTGTAACACAGGTATTCTAGCACAATCGGGGCAAGAAGGTATAATCGCCCTTGCATCAGTCTTTGTCAATTGGAATTGCGATTGCAATGCTGCTGCAGATTGGTGAAAAAATTGATGAGATTGTCGAGCCTCTGTTAATTTTGCCTGTGGGGATTCTGAAGGAAGGTGTCTTTGTTATCAAAGCATCCACCAGAGTGATTTAGCAGGGGCTCTGAATTCTTTGTCCAAGCCCCGTGCATCATTTTCTTCTCCCAGGTCTTGTGGATACTGAAGTAGGAGGTATTCACAATCCGGCAGGTGTCCGCTTCCGGATTGTTTCCTCTTTGTGCTTTAGCTCTGCCGGAGTAAGTTCCGGTTCTGCTGGAGGAGCTTCCTGCTTCTCGATAGCCTGTCCGAGAGCCTCTAACTCGCCAGATATTGCCTGCGAGGCTTCATTGTAAGCGAGCTGCCGCGATGTTTCACTAGCTCCTCCATCTAGCCTCTCCATTCTTTTCAATAGTTCCTGCATTTGCTGTTCTTGTCGCTGCAGCAACTCTCGCAACGGCGCGTTACTGTCCGCTTCGGGAGCGGCGTCTGACTCATTTGTTTCTACTTCCATGGGGAGGGGTACAGTTTCAGGATTCACCGGTGGCTGTTTGCCTCCGGCAGCCTCCGGAGGGGGTACCGAGACCCCAGATGTCACCGCCGGCCCCACTGCATAAGGCATTAACGGGGCTAACGGGGCTGTTGATTCTCCACCCCAAAACTCTTGCTCAATTGCAGGGTAAACAGCTGGCACCGAGGCAGCGGGGGGGGGTAAGGGGGGGGCGGTGGAGGGCGCGGAACCGGCGGGGGGAGGGGGGGGGGCGTATTGGAAAGTTCTTGTAGGGAGGGGCTGCCTCTACAGGGTACGCCGGTAACTGCTCTTTTTCTTCTGGTATTAGTGCTTTTTTGAGAGCGGATCGCACTTTCGCCTCAGAGGACATAGCCTCCAGCATATCCCTCACTTTCTTCCAAGATTTAATTAGCTTTCTAGCCTTTTTATCTCCCACCGTGACTAATTTCAAAAGTTCTTGTCCTAGATCGTCCCAGCAAGCTGCAGAAAACAACTGATCAGTGGTTTTTAGAAAACCTCTTTGCTGGCTCCGTTCCAGCAAAGTTTCTACTTTTTTTCTTTTTATCTTAATCTCAGTTTGCGCAGCTATCTGCAGAATACATTTCACCGCCGCCTTTTCCAGTGCAGATACTGCACCCTCCATCCTGCCGTTAATCATGTAGACCTACAATTCCCGTCTCTCTCGGACAGCTTCCCCGTCTCTCTCGGACGACTTCCCGTCTCTCTCGGACAGCTTCCCCGCCTCTCTCGGACGGCTTCCCCGTCTCTCTCGGACGGCCTCCTGCCTCTCTCGGACAGCTTCCCCGTCTCTCTCGGATGGCCTCCTGCCTCTCTCGGACGGCTTCCCCGTCTCTCTCGGACGGCCTCCTGTCTCTCTCGGACAGCTTCCCCGTCTCTCTCGGACGGCCTCCTGCCTCTCTCGGACGGCTTCCCCATCTCTCTTGGACGGCCTCCTGTCTCTCTCGGACAGCTTCCCCGTCTCTCTCGGACGGCTTCCCCGCCTCTCTCGGACGGCCTGGCTTACCTCCGCCGGCACAGCACTCACCCTCGCGTCTTTCGTCTGGTCCCCCTTCTCCGATGCAACGATCACGTCGGGGTCACCATAATGTTGGGGTCCACGCGAGGAAGGAATTACAGCACACCAATATGGTGCTCTAGTAGCTTCTTTATTTTGGTTAACACACACTTTTATAACCTACATACTCTCTTATGTAACGGTCACACACTAAGCTATGGGCTACAAGTATTGTCCATAATCTGGCTGCGTGCCACCTCTACTGTTCTAATTGGATACTTACTATAAACTTAAGCAAGCCACATCCCTATGCTTTCTTGCTATCTCATGCTGTTACATAACAGTGTACTGGTATGTTCTCTCTATAACTTTCCCACGGTCCAGGCCCCTACACCTAAGTGAACAAAATACGTTAAAGCTCACATCTACAACTCCTTACAAGTGTTTCCACGTTCCCACCCCAGACATTACCGAGTCTCTCTCCTAAAAAACACAGGATGACATAAATACTTGGCCTCCCCCACAAAAAAAAACACATCCTGTCCAAAACCACGTTGGTGCTAAGCAGCAGGTAAGCTGAGTCTGGGACACAACCTGAGGGCACTGGTGAGACACAGCCAGGCTGTGTTCCAGCAGTACACAGCCAACAGCTCTCAGCAAACACTCACCTGAGCAAATATTCACCTTTTGGCTAGAAGTTGCCTGACACATGAAGAGCAAGAAGCTGCATGTCAAGCGAAACGTTACTAAACAAAGCTGTGAAAGAGTAACTTGATCAGTTCAGAAAGAAGATTGGACAATGCCAAGTACAAACCACCACCCTACACACGGGGAAAGTGTCGTGGCTTAACCCCAGCCAGCAACCAAGCCTCACACAGCCACTCGCTCACTCTCCCTGGTGGGATGGGGGGGGAGAATCGGAAGGGTAAGAGTGAGAAAACTTGTGGGTTGAGATAAAGACAGTTTAACAAGTAAAGCAAAAGCCGCGCACGCAAGAAAAGCAAACCAAGGAATTCATTCACTACTTCCCATCGCCAGGCAGGTGTTCAGCCATCTCCAGGAAAGCAGGGCGCCATCATCCATAATGGTGACTTGGGAAGACAAAATGCCATAACTTCATATGTCCCCCCTTCCTTCTTCTTCCCCCAGCTTTATATGCTGAGCTTGACGTCGTGTGGTCTGCAATATCCGTTTGGTCAGATGGGGTCAGCTGTCCCAGCTGTTCCCCCTCCCAACTTCTTGTGCACCCCTAGCCTGCTCACTGGTGGGGCGGTGCGAGAATCACAGAATCACAGAATCACAGAACATCAGGGATTGGAAGGGACCTCAAAAGGTCATCTAGTCCAATCCCCTGCCAGAGCAGGATTACCTAGATCATATCACACAGGAACGCGTCCAGGCGGGTTTTGAATGTCTCCAGAGAAGGAGACTCCACAACCTCTCTGGGCAGCCTGTTCCAGTGTTCAGTTACCCTCACTGTAAAGTTTTTCCTCATATTTATGTGGAACCTCCTGTGTTCTAGCTTGCACCCGTTGCCCCTTGTCCTGTCAAGGGATGTCACTGAGAAGAGCCTGGCTCCATCCTCATGACACGTGCCCTTTCCATATTTATAAACATTAATGAGGTCACCCCTCAGTCTCCTCTTCTCCAAGCTAAAGAACCCAGCTCCCTCAGCCTCTCCTCATAAGGGAGGTGTTCCACTCCCTTAATCATCTTTGTGGCTCTGCGCTGGACTCTCTTGCAGTTCCCTGTCCTTCTTGAACTGAGGGGCTCAGAACTGGACACAATATTCCAGATGCGGCCTCACCAGGGCAGAGTAGATGGGGAGGAGAACCTCTCTTGACCTACTAACCACACCCCTTCTAATACACCCCAGAATGCCATTAGCCTTCTTGGCCACAAGGGCACATTGCTGGCTCTTGGTCATGGTGTCCGGGAGGGCTCTCCAAAATCTGGCACATCCAAAGCATCTGTCAGAACTACCATCATAGTTTATCCAGTTTGTAGGAAGACGTGCTGCTGAGCAAGGCTTCCCTGCTGCATCGTCAGAGAGACAGGACATGACGGCTGCCCCCTCCCGAGTACGGCTGCAGGGGTGTGAAGCTGGGTGTGCACCCAGGGGTGCCCAGGACTGTCCTTCCAAGCAGGGTCCCTGCATCCAAGGGGCTGTGTGCTGGGACGGGGACTCTGCTGCCTGCCAGGGTCAGCACTCAGCCTGCACAGGGAGATCCCCACAGCACTTCAGGGAGAACTGTGGGAGCAGCCCCTGTCAGGGCAGCGTCCTTCTGCTGTTGAGAGGGTGCTGCATGGGCCGGGGCTGCTCAGAGCTTTACGTCCTGTCCAGGACATTTCTGAGGGCAGATCTGAAGAGGACGATTAAGTGGGGGTTACCTGAAAGGGAAGGTGTCTGTGCTTTGAGGTTTCTCCTCTTGGTTGTCTGGGTGGTGGGAAATTGGAAATGGGAATTTATTTCTCTGCTCTGAAGAAGGCACTGAGACCCCAGATCTCCTTACGATTCTTCTGAGCTGCTGCTTCACCCCTGCACACACAGAGATGCCTCTGGTCAGTGCCCTGCTGCCAGGAGGTGTCTGCAGGGCAGAGCTGAGCACACTGCGGGTGAGATGAGGTCTGTGAGCACTGACAGGGCAGAGACATGGGAACAGGGAAACAGGTCCCAGCAAGGACAGCTCCAGGCATAGAGTCATGGGCAGGGAGAGGGAAGTGGCACCAGAAACACCTTGGCAGGTGGCATTGGAGCACCTCCCTGCCGTCCCCTGCAGTGCAGACACCTTCCCTGGAGCAAGCCCCTGGTCTCTCTCACCCAGCAGAACATCTGCCATCACAGACATGGGGTCTCAGTCTGAGTCACCTCCTTGGCATCCAGATCTCCAATGAGGAGAATCCCCCAAATGCCTGTATCTCTGTCCTTGCCCTGTCTCCATCAGTAGGAGCATTGGGGCATTTCCCCTCCTGTCCCTGCTGCCTTTGTCCCCACCTAACCTGGGGTCTCTGAGCACTGCAGTGTGCGGGCTGGAATGAGCCGGCCTCCTTTCAGGACACCCCATCTTTAGGACATTTGACTTTCCCTGGGAGTGCTGCTGGGTTGCAGGCTGCTCTCCAGAAGGGCACAGCTCTTCCATAGCATCTCTGTGTTATCTTGGAGGCCCGTGGAGAAGACAACTTGTTGCTAAGCCATGAAAATGCTGCTGGACGACTGTAGGTGGGCAGCTGCAATGAGCCTTCTGTGTCCCTGGCTGGGAGGGGGGGTGAGATGGTGCTCAGGTACGATGAGATGGCATGGAGATGCTGGAGATCTGCATTTTGAAACTGGGTTCCTTTGCTCTCAGCAGTGTCCACTTTCTTTTCAGTGCAACATCTGAGTGCGATCATCCTCCAGCTCAAAGTGGTGCCAGCACAGGGCAGAGGAGAACAGGACTGATGGACAGACTGCCTCTTGTCACTCTGCACTAAGGGACAGCCCCTTTTCCTCTCAGGACCCACAAGGTTTCACTTGGAATACAGCAGAAATGCCAAAGATTTCAGCCTTTAAACACTCCTCAGGTGTGGTGGGCCAACGATGACAAAATAAACAAATCAAATCCCCAAAGCTCTGCTCTGCAGGTGGGTGATTTGGGAGTGACAAAGCTGAAAAGCCTTTTGATATCACGAGTGAATTTGATCTGAGATTACCCTGTTTTCCTATTTGCCTGTTGCTGTAGGGCAGGACTGACTCCTCGAAAGCCAACAGCATAGCCCCCTGCTCCCAGTGACACCCTTAGCCTGCCCCAAACAAAACTCAGGAAAGGGACCTGGGAAAGGTGTTCCTGAAAAGAGGAGAAGCAGTCTGGGGTATTTCTATGAGAAACAGAGTAGGTTTTGCTCAAAGAAATCTCCCCTAACTTCTCAATGCCTTTTCTTCCATGGATAGTCAACCATACCTAGAAGCAGCAGATGTCCAACAGGTACCTGATTCAGCTGTGGCTTCTCACACACATCACTGAGGAGGGCAGGGTGACAGGAAGAGAGGAGCATGCTTCAGTTTCCCAAAGCCCAGGACAGTGCCCAAATCATCCATCCTTCCCCTGCCCTCTGGCATCCTGATTCTTGGGATGCAAACCTACTGGGGCTTCTGTCAAAAAGCCTTCTGTCATCCTTCAGGTGTTGGTGTGACTTCTCTAAGAGTATCAGTAGCTAAAATAATAAAAAAGCAAGCATTTATCTGCCTAAATCTAAATATCTGCAACGTAGCAGGCTGCATCCATCTGTGCTAGCCACTCTGGGCAATGCCAACTGAATCCAGTGGTCGCCATATAAGGCATGATACCCCATCCTCAAGCACACACCTAACATGGTTCAGTTGAAGGGTGGCCTTGTGAAAGTGACTCTTTGTGTCCCCAGGTGGCATGGACACTGCTGATATTCCTCTCCAGAGAGTGACAGAGGCTGAATCCCCTCCTCAGGACAGACTCGCTGCCCAGGCATGGGGCTAGCTCACCCAGTTCTTATTGGCACTTCACTGGGCATCCGTTTGGGTATATTAGGTGTTCTTCTGTGGCTCTTTCTGCACAGGAGATCATAAAAAGACAGCCATTTCATAAGAGGTAGTCACAACGGCCCTGCTAAAGACAAGAAGTCTCACCATGAGCTCTGAAGGGAGCCAGCAAGTTTGTTAGTAAGCATGAGGAAGAGCCAAGAAGCTCAAGGCCTCTTCTGAAGTATGAGTGGCCCTGAGAAGCAGGGATTGGCAAAGTGTAGGTCTGGGGCAGAGAGTCAGGGGATGTCAGTGAGAAGATGGTTAACAAATCCTTACAACCATACCTGAGCCCAGAAACAGAAAGCAGTTGATGCCTGTGTGTGGAGGAGGTCTGTCCTGGCAGGAAGGGAGGCCCCTCCTGTGCAAATCAGGGATGATAGAGATGCTTCCATGTTGTGTGCATGGCTCAACCTAGGAGACAGGGAATGCCTGGTGCTGGGGGTGGCTGTGCGCAGTCATGCCCCTGAGCTGACCTTGCTGTCTTCCCCTCTGTTATTCCCCACGCTTGGATGGACCTCGGGAAACATCCATGAGCCTGGAAGACGGCACCATCCTCGTGGAGTGATGACCTATAACTTCAGGGGAAGAGGGAAGGGTTTTTGGGACACATGGGAGTGCCGTGAGGGATCGGCGTGTGCATGGCAGTGAGTGTGTCAAAGGCAGGAAGAAGACCTGGAGTGACACAGGGTGGTCATGCTGAAATGGAATAGATTGAGTTTGGATTTTGAGGCAGCAGAAGAAGGAGGATGCACATTTCAGTGCTGTGTTCATACAGAGTGAGGATTCAAACGAGCCTGAGGCTGCGACATCTTGGGTGACTGAGCAGCATTAGGAGGAATTTGGAAGAAGCTGGGAGGGTTGTGGGGAACTCACAGGCCTTGGAAAATCCTCAAAAAACCACAGCTTTGTGTTTGAAGCAACAGCCAGTGAGGAGAGTGGGAGATCAGTAAAGCTTGGGACATCACGTGGTCAGATTGAGGTGGGGGAAGAAGGGAGCTGGTTAAAGTCTGCAGGGAAACAGGCACAGGCAAAGGACAGTGTAGGACAGCCTAGTGGGGACAGCCAAGGGACTTGGCGGGGAGGAGGTGTGAGGACAGCGAAACAGCTCCGGGCAGGGACATCTCCAGGCAGCAGAGACATGGGCAGGGAGTGAGAGGGAGCTGCTCCCAGAAATGCCATGGGAGGGGGGATTTGGACACATCCCTGCTACCCCCTGCAGTGCAGATGCCTTTCCCAGAGCTACCCCCTGGTCTCCTCTCCCACCCCGCACAGCCTCTGCCCACAAGGCCATGGGGTCCAGGGCATGAGTCACCTCCTCTGCAGCCAACGTCCAGAAAAGGAGAGCTGCATGTGTCCTCCACATGGTACACAACAAATGGGCTCAAAGCACCTACTCTGTGAGGTGGAGTGCACAGCTGGGTAAGAAGGAATCTTCGCTGCATGTCCTTGTTTCTCCTTGCTTAATTTTTCTTTGAGCACTGCAGTATTTTTCCTTGTTTCTCCATGTATCCATGGTACATTGTTTTTGTTTTTTTGGGGGGGCGCAGATCAGCTTCTGCTCTGATACTGATGCTGGGAGATGTGCTCTGGAAGTCTCTTCATGAGAAGTAGGTGCCCAAGCTCCATTTTAAAATGTCAAGCATGTCACTCATGGGGTTTGGGGCATGAGCTGACTTGTTCCTCATTCAGATCAGGGAGGAGGATTCCCATGAGAAAATCAAAGGTTTTGCTCAGAGAAGTCTCTCCTAACATGCCACTGACTTTTCCTCCTTGAACAGGCCCCCATGTCCAGAAGGACCAAATGTCCAACAGCAGCTCCATCACCCAGTTCCTCCTTCTGGCGTTTACAGACACATGGGAGCTGCAGCTCTTGCACTTCTGGCTCTTCCTGGGCATCTACCTGGCTGCCATCTTGGGCAACGGCCTCATCATCACCACCATAACCTGTGACCACCGCCTCCACACCCCCATGTACTTCTTCCTCCTCAACCTCTCCGTCCTCGACCTGGGCTCCATCTCCACCGCTCTCTCCCCAAATCCATGGCCAATTCCCTCGGGAACACCAGGACCATTTCCTACTATGGATGTGCTTTCCAGGTCTCTATGTTTGTTCTGTTTGTCACAGGAGAGTTTTATCTTCTCGCTATCATGGCCTATGATCGCTACGTTGCCATCTGCAAACCCCTGCACTACGTGACCCACCTGGGCAGCAAAACTTGTGCCAAAATGGCAGCAGCTGCCTGGGGCAGTGGTTTCCTCAATGCTGTGCTGCACACTGCCAATACATTTTCACTACCACTCTGCCAAGGCAATACCATAGACCAGTTCTTCTGTGAAATCCCCCAGATCCTCAACCTCTCCTGCTCACACTCCTATCTCAGGGAAGCTGGGCTTCTTGTGGTTAGTATCTCTCTTACTTTGGGGTGTTTTGTTTTCATTGTGCTGTCCTACACGCAGATCTTCAGGGCTGTGCTGAGGATCCCATCTGTGCAGGGATGGCACAAAGCCTTTTCCACGTGCCTCCCTCACCTGGCTGTGGTCTCCCTGGTTATCAGCACTGGCATGTTCAGCTACCTGAAGTCCCCCTCCACCTCCTCCCCTGTTCTGGATCTGGTGGTGGCAATTCTGTACTCCATGGTGCCCCCAACTTTGAACCCTCTCATCTACAGCATGAGGAACCAGGAGCTCAAAGACACACTGAAGAAGCTATTTCAATCCCATGTCTTTCCGCAGCAATAACCTGTCCATGTCTCCTCACAAGGATTTTCCAGTTCATCTCAGGAACTTCTCCTCCTCTGCTTTGGACATTTGGTTTGTGATAATCATGTTTGTCCAGGAATATCTGCATTCACTTCATTTCTCCAGAGACACAAACCCCATCTGTCTGAGCCGGAGACCTTGGTACGTGCCTCTGGCATGCTGGTAGAACTAGTCTCCTGTGTCGCGTGTCTGTAATAAAAGGGGTTTTCCTCAGTGCCAGTGTCCTGGAGGTTGGGCCCTTCTTCCAAAGCTGAAGTCCAGAACAGGCTGAAGAGGTTTCCCCTACCAGGCCATGCTATGGTGCTTGGGTTCTCCATGGGCTCAGGGGCGGAGGGCATGGGACAACGTGTTGAGGAAGAGGCCTGGTCTGGGTGACCAGTTCCCATGGAGATGGTGAATGATCAGAAGGGATCTGCCTGGGACTGTCTCCCCATGGCTTTCAGGCACCACAGGCCTGCTGGCTCTGCAGAGCAGCACCACCAGCTTGGGGCTATGCGGGGAGAACAAGGAGGGGACAGGAGTGGCCAGACAGGTCAGCATGGACACACTCCCATGGAGAAAGCCTCTCCGGGACAGGGGTGTCCCTGGAGAAGAGCAGAGGAGCAACTCCATGCTTCCAGGGATGAATAAATGACCACGAGAAACCAGGTATGATGCTGGGAAAGGCAAAGCTCCCCTGCAGTTGGTTGCAAGGAAAGTCAAGAGCAAAACACAGAGCTTTGGTTGCTCGTAGAGACCAAAGCTGAACAAGGAAAATGCAGGGCTGCTGCTGAATGGGGGAGGTGTGATTTAATAACAGCAGACACAGAGGGGGCTGAGGGACTCAATGTCTTTTTTTGCCTTCGTCTTTACTGAAAAGGGCTCTAGGCCTCTGTACTCACAGAGCAGGAGAGTATGTGTTGATGGGAACCTCATGAAATCCCACGAGGACAAATGACAGTTTCTGCCTCTGCAGGGGACTCACCCTGGCAATGGCACAGGCTGGGGCTGCCTGGCTGTGGAGCAGCCCTATGGAGAAGGTCTTAGCGGTCAGCAATCTGGAGAGGAGGCAGCCGTGTGCCTGAAGCAAGGGAGGCCAACAGCATCCTGGGCTGTAGACCAGGAGCATGGCCAGGAGGTCAAGGGAAGGGATTACCCACATCACTGCATCCATATTTCAGATCCCCAATACAGAAAAGATGTCAGCGTGTTCAGGGAAGGGCCCCTAAGATGGTCAGGGGTTGGAGCATCGGCCTGTGAGCAGAGGCCAAGAAGTGAAGGCTGAGGGGGGACCTCACCACAGCTTGCCTTACCTATGAGGAGATCATGGAGAATAAAGGCTCTTCAGGATGGTGCATGGTGGGAGGACAACAGCAATGGGTAGAAGGTGAAAGAGGAGAGGTTCAGCCTAGACATAAGGAAAAATCTTTTTCCCCATCAGCTCAATGAAGCATTGGAGCAGGTCACCCAGATAGGCTGTGCAGTCTCTGTCCTGGGATGTTTTCAAAATCCAGCTGGTTCAAGCTCAAGCTCAAACACCTGAGTACTTTCAAGAATATGGCAATGTTTTCCCACCATGCCAGAATGGGGATTTCATAATCCCCATTAATCATAGGAGAAGAAATATCAATCTCCCCCTGTACTTGCATTGCCACTACTCTGTCTTTTACACTCTCTCTTTAATCTCCCTCACCTTTCAGGTGTTCCCACCTCTCCTAATTAAATGACCATGTCCAAGGGCACCTTTTCAGCAGACTAGCTGGACATACGCCCTTCCCATTGCTCTCCAGATTTCCCCCTCTCCTTGCCCCGTGTCCGTTCACATACTTCCAAACTATGTTGTTGCTGCTTTGAGCATTAGGGAGTTGGAGACTTGCCCCATCTCTGAGAAGTCTTATTAACTCTTGAGTCAACTCCTTAATTATGTTTATATCTATCCTTGCCCAGCTCTTTATCTAAAACAGTTCTTGTACTAGTAGAAGGTCGACCTCGTTAGATGCATCTTGGACACGGCACGTAGTAGAGGAGAGTGTTTTAAAGCTTATTAAAATGCATCATGTGTAACTTGTGTTTTTTGTCAATGAGGAGGAGTCCTCCTGTGCCTGTGTGCAGCCACTTCTCTGAGGACAGCAGGTGGGCATTGGTGCCACGGAGCTGTAACATCCAGCTGCAAACTTCAGTGGAGAAGTGTGATATAAGGAGAAGTGATGCAAGGCCCAGGGCCTGATCAGAGAAATGGTGGGGTTGGGGAGGTGAGGAGCAAGGTTGTCCATAGAGTGTTTGGCCTCAAGCGACTGCTTTTCCTACCTGCCCATCTCTGCTTAGGTGACCCTCTCGATCAATATCAATTGGAGAATGCTGCTATCGCTTCTTCAGTAAACTGAAAAAAACATTAAAAAAGCCTTTAAATACAAAACTCCTTTTTCATTAAGTACTTATTGAACTCTTCCTCTTAACTACCATCCTGAAACCTGTTCAATAGCTGTAGAAGCCTTGAGAAACTATGAGAAGAGACAAGGCACCTGAGGACTCTCTGCCTTATAATGAGCCCCATGGTGTATTTGGTGCTGAGTCCATGGACCTGCAATGCTGAGAGGAGATTGCACAAAACTGCTCAAGGAGTCAGAAGCAAATGCTGAAGTTTCTTGAAGTATTAATGGGTCCCACTGAGGACTATTAACAAGACAGCCTCCCCATGGACCCGTTAGAGCAGAAAATTGGAGGCAGTGATAACAGGCAGGCAAAGGCCAAGTGCTGGTAGCTCTGATGCTGAGGAGAGCCTTGGTGTGTTTTATCAAGGCAAATGTCAAGCCGTGACCTCAGCCCCTCTGAAGAGAGAACCTTTCCATCACGCATGGCTCAGGGTGCTTCCTGGGCTGTGCGGGGTGCGATGCCAAGTAAGAAGGACGACAGTATGACACCTCTCAGCCACCCCAGGGGAGTGTGAGAAGGCAACGTGGCCTCAGTGCCGTGAGGACAATGTGTCTCCTCATAGACCTTGGTGGCAGAGATATCAGCCAAATCCATCTCTCCCTCCTCTCTGGCTGTTGCTTCAAACACAAAATCAAACCCAGACTCCGAGTGACTTGTTGTGCCAAAGCACTACCCTCCAAGTAATGTTTCTTCCTCCTCACGTCCATCTGGACATCCAAAACTGCAGTTTCTTGTGGTTTTCTTTTCTCATGCTCTTTCCCACTACCAAAAACCATGGAATCATCTCTGGAAGTAACCATCAAGCTTTCTCAAGCTCCTACTACACCTTCCTGAGCCTCCACTTCACCAGGCCAATGAAGCCCCCAACTCCCACACATGGCCTTTCCACACATGGCCCCTAACTCCATCTTGGCAGTCTCCTATGGGCCTGCTCCGGTTCCTTTCCACTCCTCCAAAACAGGGAGCCCCACACTGGGACACACTATTCCAGATGTGGCCACAGCAGTGCTGAGTCCGGGGAGGGGGGTGATAACTCACCTTTCCTGGGTGGCAACACTCCTCCCAGTGCAGCCCAATGTGCACATGACCGTATTTGTGTTTAGCACCACTGTCCCACATGGCATGCCTCATAATGCCCAGGCCCTTCTCCTCAAGGCTGCTCCTCATTTGGTTCAGGTCTGAACCTGCCTTGATGTACAGGGTTATTTTGCCCCCTACTGTAGAAAATCAAAAGATCAGAAATTCAGAAGGAGAAGATCTCTTCTCCTTGGAAAGCTTCTTGAGGTTTCTCTTGGCCAAATCCCTGAGTTTCTCAAGGTCCACTTGGCCTGAAGCTCCATCATGCCAGATGTTAGTGTGAGCATGCAGATGGCTCACCTGACTTGTGGCCTATCTAACAAGATCACAGCATGAGGAATTTCAAGGACAGGACAGATAACAAGTTAAAGGGGAGATACTAGTTAAACGAAATCGCAATTCAAGGTAGGCATTACTGTGGTGACCATCCCAGAAACACCAAATGGGGGTACAAAACAAGGAAAAACAGGGCCAATGAGGAAAGGGTAAACAGGAGGGGGCTGTATGTATGAGAGGACATGAGGATGATAAAAGCGAAGAACTCTGGAGGGACAAAAGAGGGGAAAAAAAATAAGGTGAAGCCAAGGATAAAGTCATGGCTGTTTGGAGATATCTGCCAAGCAGCCCTTCACCTGAGAAAGACTGACTGGAGTGGGACACAAAGCTGCATTTGATCTGACCATAGCTAGGCTGGACTTACTTCCATGGTCACAGGGAACCTGAGTGCTTTCACTACCATCATCAAGGTAAGAGCACTGTAGCAGATGGAAAAACAGAATCCTTCATGCTGGAAGGGAAGGTGTCTTGTCCAAACTTCTGCTCACAGAAGGGTCAGCTATCAGGTTGCACCACCTTGCACAGGACTTTATTCATTTTGGTCCCCAAAACTTCCAAAGATGGAGATGACACCAGCTCTCTGGGAAGCCTTCTCCTTGCTCCTTGGCCCACATGCTCCCATCGTGCACCACAGTGAAGAGCCTGACTCTTCTGGTTACCTCCTGGAAGGTGAAGGAAGGCTGTTCTATGATCTAGAACAGGTTGGTTAGCAGGTGAGAGAGGTTCTCCTCCCCCTCTACTCTCCCTGGTGAGGCCGCATCTGGATATTGTGTCCAGTTCTGGGCCCCTCAGTTCAAGAAGGACAGGGAACTGCTAGAGAGAGTCCAGCGCAGAGCCACGAAGATGATTAAGGGAGTGGAACATCTCCCTTATGAGGAGAGGCTGAGGGAGCTGGGTCTCTTTAGCTTAGAGGAGACTGAGGG